>NC_090353.1:10340823-10640823 GCF_035084215.1 Heptranchias perlo | reverse complement strand
TGTTGCCTTATTTTTTCCTCGCTGATATGTCTGTGTATTTACAGAATTTTATGTTTTTATTTCTGAGCAAACAGATTCCTGGTCTCGAGCCAAAGGGATGGAGTGCCCTACTCCTCTCCCTGCAGCGAGGGATAGCACAGATTTGAAGTCAACCACAACTCAGATTTCACACAACTAAATTAACTATATCCATAGTTTGTAGTTTCTAGACCACCACCTGGAGTGAGCCTACCTAAGTCACTGGTGGAGTCAATACAAAATGTACTGCAATCATACCTATAGGGGAATGTATGAGAACCAGCGCGAGAGAATCCATCACACCCCACAGATACTTCAGAGATCACACCCCTCTCCAGGAGATGACTGCTGGATGAACTATGGTCAGCAGGAAAAGTCCTGCACATTCTAGGCATGTCTCCAAATTCAACCGCTCTCGGAAGCAGTCCGGGAAGCCTACTAACAGGCCTCTCGATCGCTGCATATTAAGCCTCATATCTGCTAGGCCTGCCTATAGGAGAACAACCCCCAGGTGCAATGCAGTCTAGTACAGCTATCACAGCTCGCTGCAAAATGATGTATCCTCTATTCTGACAAAGCACAACCCTTCCTATAACGTACGTGTAGGTGAAACTTCTGTCAATCAGAACAGGTAATGTACAGATGCCGCCGAGAACTTGAGGTACCAGGCAGTCTGGAAACTTTTGCTGACAACCCACGCTCCTCAGGAATCCACCATACACAACCAGGCCACTTTCCACAGGACTAAAAACAAATGCCCTCAGTGCCTCACGGAGAGCAGGGTTTGCAGGCCAGGCAGAACCCTTCGTATCACCCTGGTTCAACCAAAGAGAAGGACTAATCCTACCCCGATGCAATGTGTAGTCCCCAATGTGCATACAAACATGCCAACAAATCCTAAATGTACCAAGGTACAATGACTTTAAACTGAGCATTCTCCTAAGAAAATTAATTTAAGGAATAAAGTTCAATTGGGAGGGAGGGGGAGAAAAAGAACAAGTTTGCCAATTCATCTTGATCATGTAACCTCTGTACATACCAGGATTTGGGCTCCCCGAAATGCAAGTAGTTAATGCTGTAGAGGTCCATATCTTCCGTGTGCCAGGCAAACGTGGTTTTCCACATTCCAAAGTACAGGTATGGAGTGTTCACACCTTCGATCACAATTCCACACTCCTGCTCCACCATATCCAGTAACGTGTTGAGATTTCCGATGTTCCACTCTTCAATATTCTACAGCGAAGGGTGATGAGAAAAAGTTACAATTAAAGGGCAAGTCACTTGTCCTGGAATATTTATTATATACATTAAAACCTCATTAATGCTCACACAAAATATGCCTGTAAAAAGCAGCTGTTAACTTCCAAGTACCCCAATGACAACTCTAATATTCAGATACTGTAATATTTACAGCCAATATCTAATGTAACAATACTAGGAATATTAATATATTTGTAAGTAGTAAAAACTTCACTGGTTTAAAAAAGAATTACAAGCTAACAAAATTAGTCAAAGTAATAATTAAAACCAATTATTCACATATTTCCAAGGAATATATTTACAACTGATTCAAGTTCAGGAAAAGAACAGCTGTGCAAGTGCGTGCATGCAGTGTAGGTCTCTGCTGTGTCTAAATCTCTTAAGGATTGAACAAGAAATAATTTAAACCATCCTAAAGGGAGGGCCATGAATTAAATAGGAGATCTGTCAATTTTAACAGCGCACCATCTGCTTTTCAGCCAGGAAACAAGAGGGAATCTAACTCTACACCAACACAACTGAAAGAGCATTTCTACAGTAACCGTTCTCACCCAGGTCTACATTAACAATACCAATTAAAATTGACATTTTAATCTGGATCAAAAAGCAACAGCTTGACATTAAAAGGACCCATGTCATCTCGCAGAAACGGTCTAGTTTGCACCTACAAAAAGGTGTTAAAAATGTTGAAAGTGACATTCATCAGTGTAGGTAAGCTACAAGCCAATAAATCCCTTTTTTAAAATCACTGTACCTTTAGCTTTAGCAGAGCTTATGCATGTCTAATACACAGTTGGCTATTCTTCATGTGTGAACCTAAACTGATCTGTTCCTTTATCACAGTCAGGGTTTCAGTAGAGGGCTTACAATTGGCCTTAGTGTCTCGAGCCTAGAAAGAGAAAAATCAGCCAAGGTTCCCACTCGTGATTGCTATTCAGTGACCTCACTGCTGGAATGCATCGGAGAGTGCCCAGTGAGGGCAGCACCAAGCTTGGCTGCCGGCACTCACTCTAAGTTCACACATAAGGAATGACAACATGAATGAGCAAGGGAGAGGGGAGTGGAGAAAAAGGGCACCAAAAAGATTCACAGAGGTATTATAACCACTTAATACAACTGAATTCTAATAGATATGAATACTCTATGTTCACCAACTGTGAGCTGCAGTGAGGATTTCTGAGTGATGAGAGCCAGCAGGATTTCAGTGCTTTCAATTTTTTTTTGCTTAATGAATAATGATATCAATTCTATACATTTGGGATTTGATAGAATGGAGACCGATTAGTTAGAACACATTCCTTCATCTCTCTGACCCACGTCTAAGTCCATCCTGCCACATTAAACTACACCCCCTTCTTGGATACACTGTTAAAAGGTCCAATATGAAATGTGTTGATATGGGCCGTAATCCAGTTCCCAGTAATGGACCACCACAGTACGAAAGTGCTAGTAATGCCATAATCTTAACTCAGATCACAGAGCCTTGCAGCAAGCGCGGAGAAGGAAACAGCTCACATTTAATCATAACTGGAGAGGAATTAGATGCAGCATCTAACCTGTTTTGCATCTGACCTAGAAGTGAAGACATCACCACATGGGGAGGGCCATAGTGTGGTCAGATTTAACAGGGGAGGGAAAGAAAGAGAGAGGGAGTAGACAGAGTTTAAAATTGGAAAATAATAAATTTCACAATCATCACCTCCCTGTATAAAAATACAGAAAGAGGAAAATATATACACTGGAAAAACCTTTACATTATTAAAAGTCTTGATGGTCACAAACCTTATTTGCTGTTAAAATTTTTGATCACATTTTTCAGTCACCATTTATCATTGTAAGTTCCTTTGTCAACATTCTCATTCACTTTTACTATGTCAATTGTCATGACATAGTTGCAGCCTCTGACCACTAGGTGGTTTTGTGGAGCGAGTTTTGAAGTCTCTCTCCCAACTCCTTCGTCATCTTGTACATTCAAAACCTGCATTCATCCACTGGCTACAGGCACATTACTAGGAGGAGTAATATGTGGTCACTTTTTACTTGGCCAAAGTGTGTACGTACCTCTTTATCCACGCAGATTTGTGTAGTTTTACTACTGTCTACTTGCACACATCAAGTATCATTTGCTGACAGGTTCATTTAATTAATAAAATGCTGAAAATACACAGCAAGCCTATCAGCATGTCTAAGAGAACAGAAGGTTAACAATTTGGGTGGAATGCCTCTCAGTTTTGGGTATGGACCACTATCCAAAAAGTTAACCCGTCTGTCCATAGAATCATAGAAAATTTACGGCACCGGAGGACATTCGGCCCATCGTGGCCATGCCGGTTGAAAAAGAGCTACCCAGCCTAATCTCACTTTCCAGCACTTGATCCGTAGCCTTGTAGGTTATGCACTTCAAGTGCATATCCAAGGACTTTTTAAGTGAGTTGAGGGTTTCTGCCTCTACCACCCTTTCAGGTACTGAGTTCCAGATCCCGACCACCCTCTGGGTGAAAAATGTTTTCCTCAGCTCCCCTCTAATCCTTCTACCAAATACTTTAAAACTATGCCCCCTGGTTATTGACCTAAGGAAAATAGGTCCTTCCTGTCCACTCTGTCTAGGTCCCTCAGTTTTATACACCTCAATTAAATCTCCCCTCAGCCTCCTCTGTTCCAAAGAAAACAACCCTAGCCTATCAATCTTTCCCCATAGCTAAAATTCTCCAGTCCTGGCAACATACCAATAAATCTCCTCTGCACCCTCTCTAGTGCTATCACTTCTTTCCTGTAATGCGGTGACCAGAACTGTACGCAGTATTCAAGCTGTGGCCTAACTAGTGTTTTATACAATTCTAGCATAACCTCCCTGCTCTTATATTCTATGCCTTGGCTAATAAAGGAAAGTATACTGTACGCCTTTCTTAACCACCTTATCTACCTGATCTATCTTCAGAGATCTGTGGAAATGCACTCCAAGGTCCCTCTCTTCCTCTACACCTCAGTATCCTCCCATTTGTTATATATACCCTTGCCTTGTTTGACCTTGCCAAATGCATTACCTCACACTTCTCCAGATTGAATTCCATTTGCCACTTTTCTGCCCACCTGACCAGTCCATTGATATCTTCCTGCAGCCAATTTTTGTATCACCTGCAAACTTCTTAATCATCCCCCCTACATTTAAATTCAAATCATTTATACCACAAAAAGCAAGGTACTGAGCCCTGCGGAACCCCACTGGAGACAGCCGACTGGTCACAAAAACATCCGTCAACCATTACCCTTTGCTTCCTGCCATTGAGCCAATTTTGGATCCAATTTGCCACTTTCCCTTGAATCCCATGGGCTTTTACTTGTTTGACCAGCCTGCCATGTGGGACCTTGTCAAAAGCCTTGCTAAAATCCATGTAGAGTACATCAAACGCGCTACCCTCATCGACTATCCTCGTTACCTCCTCAAAAAATTCAATCAAGTTAGTCAGACACGACCTTCCCTTAACAAATCCACGTTGACTATCCTTGATTAATCCGTGCCTTTCCAAATGACGGATAATACTGTCTCTTAGAATTGATTCCAACAATTTGCTCACCACCGAGGTTGGACTGACTGGCCTGTAATTACCCGGTCTATCCTTTTCTCCCTTTTTAAACAACGGTATGACGTTAGCAGTCCTCTAATCCTCCGGCACCATGCCTGTAACCAGGGAGGATTGGAAAATGATGGTCAAAGCCTCATTTCAGATATTGTATTTCCAGCATTTTCTACTTTTATTTTAGATTTCCTTTGTTTTTTCCTCTACAACTTGCTGAAATTCTCACCTGCATGGGGGTCACCTTGCGTATCTATTAAAGCAGCTGACGCTACAGATCGGAGATTCAAAGCCTATAAATATTTGTTCATTCATATAACACTTCACGGGCCTCCAATAAATTAACAGCAACACGGTCATTCATTATATTTTGCTCCCCCACCTATGGGTAAGAAGATAGAATGGTCCAGCCCATACATAGTTATTATAGGCTTCCATGGGTTCAGGTGCCACTGCTTTTCTTTATTATAGTGAGGAACACATCACTATAGTTCTGTATAACTTCCCTCAGAATCACAGTTCATAAACAAGGTTGAATTCTGTGAAAGGTTGCATGGCACAAATCCAAAGCACGATTCACACGGGACGCAAACCAGTGTATTGCCACCTTACTTCAGGGGAGGGAAAGGGAATGACACCCCTAGCGGCAAAGAGGAAGCAGTGCTCCAATTAGAGTGTTTTCCTCTGCACAATAGTTCATAACTTGCTACACACTGAACAGGACTAAACTCACGAGAAAACTAAGATTCTCTTTTTAAAAAGAATAGTGCTCTCCGTCAAAATTGCAACACTACTCACATTGTCATACAGAGAACCACTGATATCTGCTCCATAGATTGGAGACACAAACGTCAGATTCTTCCAGTATTTACGCTCAAGGTCATCAAAATCTATATGGCGTGGAGTACAATACCTGAAAGAGAAGGGTTACAGATTTATTTTCTATTGATTTTTCAAAAGAAAGTTGCTCTGTGTTTAATTACTGGGGAAACTGACCGGGTTGGAGTGGGGGGGGGGGGGGGGCGGGTGGAAGGGATTGGGGGGTGGGGGCAAGAGGAAGTAAAATTAATGGAACACAATAGACACAGCATTTTTGAACATCCCAGCAAACGTTAATAGCTTATAGAAGGTTCGACACATACAGCCAGAATCATAGAAATTACAGCACAGATGAGCCCATTAGGCCAGCTCTTCAACTGGAATTGTCTACTCTAATCCCATTTTCCTGTCCTTTCCCAGTATTATTTTTGATGCCCTCATCCCATTCTCCCATCACTGTTCCCCGCTATACCCGTCTTCCCTCCCTCAAGTCTAAGGAGCATAAATGTGAGCATATCTGGCGCACAACTGGTTTAGCCATCACCAGATCTGGCTCCACCATATCAAGCTCTACCAGGCCTCAGAGATTTCTTTGTCACCAAGATGGAGACCATCCATTCAACTGAGTAATTTGTTTTGCATGCTCTAGAAAGTAAAATTACTCAAGTGACTGCACAGCTTTACAATTAAATTGAGCATCCTCTCAAGAAGGTTAAACCAATCACTGCATGCAAAAGGAACAAAAGTTCAATTCAGACAGTTAAAATATCAGGAACATTATGAGGCAAGAAAAGGTCACTCAGCCCAATCAATCTCACCCCTCCAATCCCCTAACTCTCCTACTGAAACTCCCTCTACTGCCATAATTCTCCCATCAAAGCTCATTCCTCTGGTGCCCTCTCTCCCACCTTAGCATCCAAATTCATCTCAAACATCTCCAATGCTCATCTCTATGTCCTGACTAGCCACTTTTTCTAAATACTCACTCTAAATAGTTACTCCTGAAATATAGCCGTTTAAATTTACTTTTTAATTATCATTCTGGTCCTAATTTCTTGGCATACTTAGAAGTAGTAATTTGGAGTTATCTTACTGAAGTCATTTCACATACTTGATGATGGCCCTCCTTAGCTACTGCCTTTATAGACTGTAAAGCATGAACTTTAATTTTTCCTCATATTCAAACCACTTTATACTTGGCATCAGGCCTCTCTGACCAATACATGTATACCTTTTTGCAGTATGTTGGCCAAGACAGAATACTGTATTTTAAATGTAGTCTGGTTAATGAACTATAAAGCCTCAGCATAACTTCCACAGGCTTATACTCGCCCGTGCCACTATTTATTCCTATATTCTAATAGTTACTTTAAAAATAATGTTGCTACATTTTTTTGGACAATGAAAGCAACACATGACTCTCACCCAATCAAAACCCTTTGGCAATTTTTTATCTGCATCCTCTGTCTCTACTGCTCTGCCTATTTACATTCATCTGGAAATTATACAAGCTTACACTTGGTTCCTATATCCAAGTCATTTATGTAAATTAGAAACTGAGGTCCAAGCCCTGTAAGACTCCATTCAACACAGCTGCCTTCCTCCCCTAGAGTGTACACGCTATTTCATACTTCAACCAGCTTCCTATCCAGTCCCACATTCTATCCTAGATTCCAGTGGCTTTTAAATTAATTAGAAGTCTCTCTTGTGGGACTTTGTCAAAACTTTCTGAAAGTCCAAGTTAGTTATATCAGACAGTTTCACTATCGTTTTTTTGAAATCTGTAACGTTCTCAATTAAGTCAAGAAGGTTGGTTAAGCAAGATCTTCCTTTTCTAAATCCATACTGCCATCCCTTGTCAGCTGTGGCTCAGTGGTAGCAATCTCGCCTCAGAGTCAGAAGGATGTAGGTTCAGGTCCCACTCCAGAGACTTGAGCACAGTGTGTGTGGTCCTCAGGTAGTTGTGAGCACAGTTATGTCCGCAAGTGGCATTCCAAGGTGCAGAGGTCCCACCTCCCACAACATTGAAAAAAAATCGGACAAGACTATTATACAATACCAGTGGGCCACCAGCCCAAGAGATGCGTTCTCTGTAAAATTACAGTGTTCACGCTTACCTCTGGCTCAGATGGTTGTGGGTTTGAGCCCCACATCAGATCCTAAGCACATAATCTAGACTGATACTCAAATTTAGTACTGAGCGATTTCTTGTCATAGGTATATTGATGTCCCACCTCCCTGTCCAGTTGGATGTTAAAGATTCCATGGCACTAATTGAAGAAAGGCAACATCCCTCAGCAAACCAATGCCCCCCAAAAGGAGAGGACATCTTGTCATTCATCTCATTGCTGTTTGTGGGGCACCAATGTCACAGAATGGCTGCTCTATTAGCCTACCCAACAGTCACTGCACTCCAAAAGTGATTTAGTGTGAATTTAGGATGTTTTGATGACATACGGCTCTATATAAATGCAAGTATTTATTTTGCTGCTACAAGTACTCCTCCAGTCTTCTTCTTAGGTGTTATTGATGTTAGGCAATTGAGCACATAACTCTCTGCATCAGGTATTATGTTGCTTAGTTTGAGTATTGTGGAACCATATCATCGCCCAGTGATCACTATGGAGACAGCTAGTATCCAACAAATTTCCTCCTGGTCTCCTTCAGCAACCTATGATATATATTGACTGGCCCGAGTTATTAGTTAGTCTTCATTTTCATTCAACTCAAGAAACTCTGCCAAGTGAAACTCAAAATCTTGGCGTCTAGGAGTGTAACAAAATTGAATAACAATTTAGCATTATTCTGTCGAGTGAACACGTCTATAAAATACTGACTTAATATTTTTTTATTTACTATTTAATTTCACAGCTGTTTTTAATCTTAGAGCATTCCAGCTTTCTCTCGAATAACTGTTTACTGCCATAATACTGGAAGACTTTTCTTGCATTATACTTAACGTATTTAATTATATGCTTCTCTAGGGTGCTTTTTGCACCTTTAATATTTCTTATATGTTTTAGCAAATTCCTATGCTTTTCTCAGGCTCTCCCTTGTTTCATGTAATTTGTGCCCTCCCCCTACCATTCTAATTGGTCCAGTCATCCATTTTGTACAGTGCTTCTTTAGCTTATATTTATTTTTCGTCGATATATACACTGCATAATTTTTGACTTGTTCCATTAACCGAGGCTTCAGCAACACTGCCAAGTTAATTTATTTTAGTTCAAGTTGTACTCCTTCAAATGTTGCCTTTTCAAAATCATTATTTTGTCTTGGACCTTTAAATCTTAAATTTGATCAAACTGTGACCACTGGTCCCTCAATGTTTCACTACCTGGATTTTACTGGATGCGACCCTGACCACTTGTAAAAAGATCTCAATTCAAATTTACCTCTCGCAGGCCTTTTAGCACATTAGTTTAAAAACAAGCTAAAAAAGGGTTTCCATACTTTTCACTGTTGGCCAGTTTCCTGTACTCCCCAACAGTCATGGATTTCTTCTGAATGTTGTACTGTGTGAAAAGCCCAGATTGGCCAGTCACTACCTGTTGAATTGGAGCTGGGATGGTCATATCATCAATATCTTCGTATGACTTCCTTGGTTTCCATTCCTTAGGGGGAATGACCTGAAAGCACAGTCCATGCATCATTTAGCAGAAGAAATCTGCAGTTATTTCACGCCTAAGACATGCATCAATGAGCTGCGGACTGCGAGTGCAGCAGGGTCTCAAAACTCAGGCAGGGGCTACAAATTCAAAGGTCACAATCAAGAAAACTTCTGTGCTCTGGGAAAAAAGCAAGTGGAACAATATTCAGAATTAAGTGTACATCTACCAGCAATGTTACACCAGTAAACTATCCTGTGGCACCTAGGATTCGATTAGTCACCTTCCACATGGACTATGTGCCAATGCTCCTACACTTTGATCCAACTTGTCCTGCTATTTGCACTTCCTCCCTCCCAACCCCCAAAAAAAAGCATTTGGGTTTATCTGTCTGCACACTAAAGCAAAGGCACAAGAAAAATGTGCTGAAATATTTCAGTACATTGTCATTTGTGTGCATACAGGAATTTCTCTGACATACTATACTGATGCACCGCCGCCACCAGAGGGGGCACCGACACCAGCTTCCCATCCTTTTGCATTATTATTGCCTTTTATATGCACCCTTCATTTTAAAATTTTAAATTGATATAGCATGAAGCTAATGGCAATTCAAGAATTTAAAAACATATTGCCATTTCCTATTTTTCCACAGTTGTGTAAATATAGTTGCATAAACATACGTCATGGCAGACAAATTGCTGTGATAAATTTGTACACATAATCCCATACGTCATCCCACGTTAGGAAGAGGTGTCTTGCCAGATACTTCCCCTGTAGTTAGCAGGGAATTTTTCACTGAACTTCAAAATTCTGAGAACAAGTTACCTCAGACACCCAATATCTCCTAGTTACACAGCAGAACAGAGGGGCCTGGGAAGAGGTCGTCTGTCTGTTCCTTTCGATGCTAATGCCTTAAGGAGCACATGATTTCCTGCTCCTCCCTCATTTCCATACAAAAACAAGTGATTTCAAGGCACATTTTTAAAAAACTGGACCCTGAGATTTAAGATGGGAAAACAGTCATGAAAGAAAAGAAGAAAGGTGCTGAAAAGGTATCAGCAATGTGAAAGTAAGTTTATAATGTCACTATAAATTCCTGCATACACACAAAATATAAAGACAAAATGTCATAATATAGGGATCAGATAGTGGAATCCTCAATTAGGGAATTCTATTGTAATTCATTCATAGCCATCTGCTGCTGGTAATCATGCTATAACACCCATTCCTGCTACTTGCACATTTCAATACCAAGTAGGCATGGGCAGGGATGGGGGGGGGGGGATTGCTGTAACATTACATTACTTCAATATATTAATGGTGATGATAACCAGTTACCAATGTATTAGGATCAACAAAATCAGATTGGATCAGCTAGTTAAAATGGCTACCACGGATAACTCGAATTGACTCATGTGACGTGTTACCTTTGCAAGTCCCGCCCTGTGTGCTCCCTGCGATTCAATGTACGCAATATACTTCCCAAAATCTTTGAACTCTTCCATGGTTGGACGGAAAGTCATGATCTTGCAATTTGGATTGGGAGGACCTGGATTTTCAGATGCCATGGTTTTGCCAATTCCTGTAAAAACAAAAGGCAAAATGTTGCTGAATCCACTGGCAACAACACTTGTAAACAATGGAAGCACATATCTGACGTGATACCAACATTTAAAACCTTGATAATGTGTTGGGAGCACCTTCCATTGGTGCTCCCAACACATTATCTCTTCAGGGCACAATCTTGGAGGCCAGGCTGACAATGACACTCATTGTGCATTACCACACCTTCATTTGACCCAAGCAGAGTTGCAAAGTTCAAGTTTTAGACCATTGGGCTTTGACTGCCTACAGACTGTGCATCCGATGCCCCCCTCCCCCACCAAGTCCGACAGTCTGCCAATACTTGCTGCCTAGGTTCACGTATGGAGAATGGATACATAGAGAAGGTAATGTGGGCACCTAGCAGCCATGGAACTTAGCCAAATTAAAAAAGTCAATGCCATCAGGCATGCCAGAGAGAAGGGAAGATTTGTACTTCTCATCAAGCATACTGCATACGGTATATGAAAGACCTCTACACACTTTCTCCATTTCACTCAATCTTCATGCTGAACACCTTTCTAAAGTAGTGGTGGATAGTTCTTGTTTCAATACAAGATCCATTAACATTCTCACTATATGCTTTGTTTCTCCCACCGCCCCCCCCCCAAATTTCCTTTTTTTCCCTCACCAAAACCCAAGCTATCCTCTTGGTTGGCAGGACTGAATGGTTCATTAAATGGTGCTGCAGCATCTACGAACCTCCGCCCTGTATCAGGCATAAGTGCAATTATTAGACACTTTCCAAGCAAGGGAGCTGGGAAGAGAATATTAAAATTTACAAGCATAAACTGAACAGTTCGTGCGGTGCAACTCCTCGCACTCATTTAAGGAGCAGCATTGGCTGTGGCCTGCAAACAGGATGCCTGCCTGTCCTTCCAACCATAGGACATCATGTGGCACAGTGAGAACATAAAAATATCAATCTTAAATCAGATCAACGACTGTCAAAGGTGTGCCTGGATGAGAAGAGTTGAGTGTGAGATAGAATAAGTGTCCCTTTCACTACCTCAGAGTAAAAAAAATCAGTCACTGTGAATTATGACTAAGTTTCATCATGTTTTTTTTCATCTATTTCTGTTTAAATAACAAAATGAAACCAAGGAAGCTGGCTCTGAGCAGCTACTGAGCAAAGTGGTGTGATGGAGTTGAGTCATCAGCAAAGCTACAGTCATTAGCCTAGTGATCCTCACTTTCAATTGTTTCTGCTAGTTCCTAACCCAAGAACTTTTTACACATATATATGCAAAACTGCCAGCCTGACACGAGCCTGATGACTGAACAGACTATACCACCCCACTGCCACTAGAGGTCAGTATGATGCCTCAGTAAACAGTGATTCAAAAGTCTCTCAAATAAAGGGAATGTTCAGCTGGGCAGATTTCAAAACAGATCACTGGGATACCTTGCTCACTTTCTTGGTAAACAATCTTTAGTCTCAAACAACACATTTCCAAAGAGAGAACTTTTAAAAATTGCTTCCACTACTTTAAGATCTGTGAAATAAACAGCAAAGCAACAGCGATTCTAATTCTCTATTTCTTCATCCAACAGAACAAACTTTGTTTAAGTAGGTCTGGCTTTTATCTGAATAGTGCACTTTGCAAACTGCCTACCTCAAATCTTAAATGTTTGGCATAGTACAAATGCAAAATTGACCAGATCATACATTTCATCCCAGCCCCCAGAAAAATTAACATACTTGGTGGTTCCAGCTCACAAATGAAGAATGGCTGCTTGGGCTATGTGTTGGAACCAGAGAACTGTACCCCAGCATAAGTTGCTGCCCTCAGAAGAAGGGAGGAGTAAAATTCATGGGGGATGGGGGGGTGGAGGAGAGAGAGATAAAGCATTGTGCAACCTTCAATCTGACAAATTAAATTTGGTTGAACTTTAACATTCGGCCACAATTAGTTTCCCCCAACGAACATCCTGTTTTTCACTTTCGGTGGGGATGGAGGAAAGGGGGACAAAGCAAAACTCTGGGCTGGTTCACGTACACCTCACAATAACTGGTTTCACAGCAATAATGTGTGTGTTTGGAGGCTGGGTACATACCTGGGAAGGGTTGAGAAAAGGAGATGTAGTTTGAAAGAAGGAATCTTGATCTTAAAACTAAATAATATCAGGGTTTCAGCAATGTAGCAGCTTGGTGCATCAATTTGAGACATTGTGTGGATATAGAATTAGGGCCCAATGCCCATAATTCCACACACTGAGGATTCTTTAATCTCAGCTGTCACAGGGTAGCATCATGCAGAGACCAGACTCCAGCCACACACAGGAGGGAAAGAAGAGGGATGAAAACAGGAAGGCAATTAATCTCAGGTGACATCAGGTCACAAAACAGCAATATCAGAGACCTGAAAGCAAGTTACCTGCACACAGGTCTCCTGTGAGGAAAGAAAAGGAAACTAAAGGTCGAGAATAATAAAGAGAGAGGGGCTGGAGGGGGAATGAAGAGAGCAAGCGAAACAAGCATATTATTTGATTTGTTGAAGAAATTCAGTGCCTTACATGTCGAACAGATTACCTTGTAGGGTCGGGGGACCCTAGTTTGAAATTCTGAAATTGACACAAGAAGCTATGAACACATTCTGATGACCCACTACAACCAGGCTGTAATGTATAACTGAGCAGATTAAACAAGTCTCTGAAATCCAATGGAAAGTCAGCAATATAACTTCACAGAGCTACAATAAAAGTTACAATCTTAAGCTTACAAGCTATGGAAAACAAAGTGGGAAATAGATCTAAAGTCTTATCCTGTTAATTGAAAGTTTTTTTGCTTTCTAATTATCCAGTAGTCCAAATTAAGCATTTTCAAAGCAGCACAGGAAGCATTTTCTGCTCAAAGAAAATTCCAGTTAACAGTTAATTTCAATTAAGCAATTTCGAATTAAGTGTAGACTGTAGTGACCTCATACCAACAAGAAATTATGTATTTCATGGGAATAATTAACGTAATACATAAAAAAAGGGAAAAAAAAGAGATACAGCAGGCTGCGTGAAGAGAGAACACAAAATATTCACATTGTCCATTGGAATCTAATCGGGTATCACTGGGGTGACAATCTGTACTTTCATGCAGTTAACTCTAAAATATCACCAACTGAGATATTGGGGAATACACTGCCTAGTCAGACTATTAGTCAAGATATGGTGCTAAGCACAGGGAGATCCAAAACAGGGCACAGTTGTTTTGAACGTGTTTTCAATTTTGAAAAGGACATCATTTTAAAACTTCAAGCAAACTTTTAAAAATCTTTATTTACAAACGTAGGAGGAGGAACTGGGTAGAAGCAAGCAATAAACTAGTTTCCCAAATTTATATATAAAATCAGCTGTACATGACAGAACTGCAAGGTCTACAGCTTGAAAACTTATTTAGTTTCTGTTCAAAAATACCAATCCCACCTCCCCTGTATATTACTTCAGTAGGCTGTCCCAAGTTTGAAAAATTTTAAGACAAGTCACATAGTTTGAAGCTAAAAAAGGTACTTTAATGTAAATCGGTAGTTCAGCTGTCATATTGTCCTCGACACAAACTTGCTACATAATACATACCAGAACAGCACGTAAAGATCCTCTCTTTGATACAGTATATGCAACATTAACAGATTCCGGTATCTTGAACACAGTGTTTTTTTATAAACCAGTTACTCACCCAAGCATTCACAGCTTAAAAATAGACACACCAAATCATTAACTGTGACAACTCTAGTTCAGCAATAGCAAAGAGGGAGCAATTATATGCAACCGCTTGCACTGAGGCTGGCCAAGGGAACGGTTTATTGAAAGCAGTTAAAAAGAGCATATTGCCAAAATAACATTTTATATTAAAACTTGTTTTTTAATTGGCATTTTATTAAAATTGTTTTTACGACATTCAAATTCTGTAAATCAAGTGGAAAAACATAACCAAAACATGCTAAGATCATTCAACTATAACTGCCTGACAGGATTTAGTTTTATACTGTATTTATCATTCATCACTGCCAATACATTATCCTGGCAATTCGATATTCTTGATTGCTAAAAATGTAACATTTGAAAATGGTTCAAATCCTCATTAATCAGGTATGCAATCATTTATTTCAACAATGTAACCAGTGGTTTCAACTTTTTCCTGGCACCATTTTTACCCAATAGGTAGACCAATTGCCCATTAATAAAATGGATATGTCTCTGACTTAAAGTCATCTTTCACTGCAAAATCAGCATCATTCCCAAGACAACCAAGAGTTGCCCTCTTCACAAAGAGCATAACTGGCCAGTGGTCTGAAGTTTCAACTAAATAGGTTAGAGGACCAGGAGTCATGCCTACAAGTTATGCAAGGGCAGAACTAGGTTGGATGTTAGGCGGTTCTCCCTTTTCCAGAGAATAGTGAATCTGTGGAACAGGTTGCCGGCTCGTGCGATGAACACCGATTTGCTGTTTTCCTTCAAGCGAGAGCTGGACCTGTCTGTGGCTGGGGTGAAGATTCTCTCCTACAAGAGCTAGGTATCTGTAATGCAAATCGAGGCCAAAATGATCCCCTGGACTAGTTTCCATTGCCCAAAGGAAGTGGAGACGAATTTTCCAGTTTTTTTTCCCCCTAACTGGTCTGGGTTTTTAAATCTGGTCTTTTGCCTCTTCCAGATCCCATGGCTCCGGGTGGATGGGGAGTGTATATATTGTGATGCAAAAGGCATCACAACTGTGTGGGACAGGCTGGATGGACCAATAGTTCTTTTCCTGTCTGCCATGTTTGTATATTCCCAGCCACGCTGAACAATTACAACAGAAAACAAAGGAAATGCTATTTCAAACTACATCAACTGCTATGCTAATATTACACAATTGATGACATATAGAAAGGAAGCAGAAAGCACTGCTGCCAGAAGAACTTGCACCATCTGTGAAGCTCTCAACTCGATACATTCAAACACTATGAGCAGCAATCGAGTCAGAAACGTATATATGATCAGCATCACACAGCTTCTAAGGAACGTGCATGGATCCCACAAACCGAGGCCTAAACAGACTATAAGGTACCTTTGACTAGACAAGGTTAGCCGAGCACATAGACTCCTACTGAAAGTAGGTCCTGGTTAAAGATCAAAGCAATGCAACAGGCCCAAGGCACCCAGCCCCTCAACTACCTAGCAACAATGAAGTCTTAGGCGGTCATTTTCTCTTCCACATCTTTCGTGTAGGGCAGGGACACATCCATTCCAGGGAACGGAAAAGAATGCTCTCTGGATTTTCATGAGCCAAAGAATTGGTATTCCAGATGGTAAAAGTAAAACCAGACCTTCAAAGAGAAGTCTTTATATTTCTGTGATGGAGTGCTCTTTGGCTGCTCAATTATGCTGGTTAATACAGTGCCCAGACAAGTGGACGCACCTTCCAACCTCATGACTGACTACCTCAAGCACACCTTGCCCCTCCAACCCAGGTCTCAGGAGGAGTGACCAAAAGCTTGGTCAGAGATGGGTTTTAAAGAGGGTCTTAAAAGTAGAGAGGCCGAGGGGTTTGGGGAGGTAATTCCAAATCACGGGACCCAAGGACTAATGGCATGGCCACCAATGGAGGGGCGAAGGGAGAGGGAATGTACAAGAGGCTATTCAGTGGAACTGAGAGCTTAGGGGAAGTTGCAAGGCTGGAGAAGGTTAGAGAGGTAGGGATGGGCGAAGGCATGAAGTGATTTAAACTTCCTTGTCAACTAGCCCATTTTCTCCAAGGTGCAGGCGTCCTTTATTAGGTTGTGACCAGTGCACTCCAAGAACCAGGATTGTCATTTGGGAACAGGCCATTAACAAACTACATATCATTTTAGGGCACTCTAACTCCCACTCTAAAAACAATGGAAAAAAATGAGGGGGACAGGAGACATATAGTATCATTCTAGGAGGGTTACAGAACAGGAGAGTTGTGGAATCCTTCCCAAACCACTCAGAATTTGCATCACCATCCAATGCACTGATTGAAGTAAAATCAAACCTCACCATAAGTACAGGACTAGAAGTATCCACCAGCCTCACCCATTCAGGATTACCCATACATCTTTATTGGAAATGATGGGGAATGGACAGTTTCAAAAACTTCTGGGACAACAGTCTATGGTAAATCCAGGGGTAATCAAACAAGGCAAGCTCAACCCATTTTGAACAACCGTCAAGGGAATATTAAATGTCAAGAAAGAGCTTTCATAAATGCTTCTATGTGAAACATTTCCTTTGGGATTTGAGTTGCTGGCAATAGGTCAGCCAAGCACTTTCAAGCTTTTCTGATCTGTTCCTGGGAGAAATGCATTTTCCCAAACTGATCTCAATCTTTCTGACTACATATTAAGAATCTGCCAGTGCACTAAAATGTTTTGGGGAAAGGACCGGAATAAGGAGATGAGGGAGGTGGAGTAATAGGTGGCAACAAGCCAGGATATGTAACGAACCCTGCTTGTAACTGACCACTGGATGAAATGCAAATAGCATGTGCCAGCTGCCATTTTGTCTTGGCCAAGCTCGAGGCCTGCTCATACAGGGCACCATTGCAGTTTTTAACATTATTTCCATTGAGGAAGGTCTGCGGAGAGAACCTAAGTCATATATGAAATTTTTGATTATCTATGCACAGTCATACATGCTCAGGTGTTCCAATACGTTTTTGTTTTAACCAGTGTTTGCATTTAGTGTCTGGCAAGTTTATATTGGCGTTTCTGCATGGCCTGCACATCAGGAACTGGCAAGGCTAGCAACCCTCTTGAGGACAGTATAAAAGCAGCTAGATGTAAAAGCAGAAAGCTGGTCAAATTAAATCTAAACATCACTAGTTACCATTAAAATATATTAACACAGGGCGGCAGATTTTAGAATCAGATTTTCATTTTCCCACTGTCACTAATCTATATCATTGCCAGAGTGGGAATAATGGGATAAATTAGTCCCATATCACTGGTTCAATTGATAATCCATAAAGGACAGCAACTTGTTAAAAGCAACAGCAAAATCTATTAGCTGGTAATCTCAACCAGGCATTTGGACTACTTGTGCCTCGGGGGCTGTATTTTGCAGCCGAGACCAGTAGGTGCACAGTGCCACGTGCAGCTAAATGTCAAGAGGCAGCTCTGTGGGACTGAGACTGTGGGCGGGACGTTCATAATCTCAAAACAATAAACAAGACTCCGTTTATGTTTATGAAGTGCCGAGCAGGTCCAGTGGGCCCCATGAGTAATACTTAAATCCGGTTCGATGCTACACTGGAGACAAGCCTAAATGGAGAGAGATGGCCTCCCCTAGGAGGTCTCACATTTCAGTCAATTATAGAGTCATTTTTGTGCCAGAAAGCAGAAGTCACTTTGCAGCAATGCAAAACAAGTGGCAGCATAACTGTACTAAGATTCTGCCACTATTAGTAGAGTGCAGATAAGCAGTTTTAAAGTTAAGGATCATTTTTCTAGTCCAATAGAATTCGTGCAAACCTGCAACAGAGTATAACAAAGTATTGTGGATTCAAGATTTCAGAATCTGTTAAACCTGCAAGTTTCAAGCAAAAAACTGAACTTATACTTTTCCAGACTGTGCCTGATTTTCAGCTCACATAGATTAAAATGTCCTTAATCTGCACAAATGGAGCTTCAACCCCAGAACAATTACTAGTTACATTATAAAAATGTAAGTCCTAGCAAAATAACAGAGTCCTAATAATAAATTTGAAGAACTACTGCTCTGAAATCCACTCCACAGTGTAAATGTGTAGATTCTACAGCACTAGGGTTGCCAACTCTGGATTCCTGGAGATTTGATATTCTGACCACTTGATATCTGACCATGTAATGCATGATCACCTTACATCTGATGACATGACCTACAAATGTTATTGCATTTACCTTATAAAGGGTTAGGGTCCCCTGTAGTTGAGCATTTTTGCTTGTGGTTTCGCTCCAGCAGCTGTTGTGCGAGAAGTTCCAAGAACCAGGAGGCCACATGTGAGCAAGCGAAATAGGGAAACTGAGGGCTGGGGAGCGATCAGAGGGGAAATCAGAGATGGGAGGAACTTTGATTCCACCAGAAACTAATGGCAACTCACTGAAATTGCACTGATAACTAATAGTAACACTGGTAACTCTCAGATTCCCCTCATAACCAACAGTAATAGAATAACTCACTGGTAGTAATAGGTGTAATGCCCCCATATCCTACTGTAACTAGTAGTAATCCTATAACTCGCTGATATTCACCCTGAAACAATAGCCAGAATCTCCCTGCGCTGCACAAGGTGCAGTCAGGCTCTCCAGTCGATGCCACTTTTAATAAGCCCCATCTCTCTCCCTATCTCCTTGGACTCCAGTTCAGACTCCAGTTCCATGTGAAGGAGACAACTCTGAACTGGAAATCTCAGGGTCAGAGCTGATTTGTACTTGGACTTCACACGTCAAAACCGACCTGAACCAAACCAGAGATAATGCACAGGCTCAATGTTTGGGCACTTTGTACTAAACTCAGCTCAGCATTTCTAAACCACTCCCTGGGCTCAGTCTCAATAAAGGAGAGTTTTCATAGAATTATAGAAATTACAGCACAGGAGGCCGCCATTTGGCTCCCGGTGCTGTCTCCTGTAATCCCATTCCCCCAGATCCTTTAATATTCCTCCTTTTCAAATATTAATCCCCATTCCTTTAAAATTAACTTTAGTATCTACCTCAATAGGCATATGTGGTGAAGGATCCCAGAGTCTAATAGCCCTCAGTTCAAGAACCTTCCTCCTCCCTTCCCCCTTGGTTCTTCCAGTGAGAATCCTTGGTTTCCGTTCCCTAGTTCCTCATTCACCCACCAATGGAAACAATTTTTCACTATTTACCCACAGTAAGGTCCCCAGGTTTCACTCACCCCTTTACTGGCTGCATCTCAGTGCCGCTCCCACAACACACTGCTGCAGCTCCTAGCTCTGCAGAAAATGCTGGTTGCAATGCCCACCCCCATTCTCCATGCCCCCCTTGCTTTAGCCCCAAACCCCCAACCCTTAGCTCCCTTCTTTCCCCATTCCCATTCTCTTCCCCCAACCTTCCATCCCCAATACTCCAGTCTCTATCTCTCTCCGAGCCCCCATCTCTCCCCCCAGAGGCCCCATTCTCCAGTCTCCACCTCTCTCCCCAAGCCCCCTTTCCATCTCTCTTCCCCGCCCCCCCACCCCAAGGCCCCAAATCTCCCCCCGAGCCCCTATTCCCCAGTCTCCATACTCAATCTCCTCCAAGCTCCTATTCCCTAGTCTCCCTCTCTACGCTCCTACTTGACACCACCCCGATTTCCCAGTCCCCTTCCAACTGCACACCAACCAGCTGTGGCTCTCTGCGGCGCTAGGAATGACGGCACGAGCCAGAGGCTTCTCTGAGCAGCGGGGGTGGGGGGTGTCATTTTAAAGCACTCATGTCCCAGGCTGCTAAAAGCAACACTTGGGAAAGGAATCGCCACCTTCAGGAGACTCCCATCGAGGATTGGGAACCCTATAGAGTATTTGGAGACCCAGCACAATACAGGCCGTTTCTACTAGAAGCAATTCTGTGATGACAGCCATTTTACCCTAACAATCAGGTTTCAGGACAAAGGCTGTAACAACCTCCGTGCACCACTGTCCCTGATTTACAATGGCACCACTCTCCTGTGTGAGCTCCACTGAAAAAAAAGAGACCCATTTATCAATGCATGCACAGAGTGCCTTAACATGATGTTAACTGGACAATGACCCAAGCCAATCAAGTGCAGAGCATGGGTGCATGTAAACATTGCGCCATGATGCAAATACGCAGCATGTTGAGCAGGCCAGAAGAGGAGGCACCTAATATGATGGCAGATCACAAGACCTCGGGAAAAGTAGGACTCTTTTATATTTAGGAGTTGAAACTGTGTGGCTTCAACTGGTGGCACTTCATCAGGGTAAATGTGCCAATAAATTGGCCATAAATATTTCCTGTCCTGTAACAGGGAAACCTGGCAGCAAAATCAGATGATTTCAACTTCCACAGTAATAGTTAAGATTAGCAATATTGTGTCCTTTAATGATGCCAGATCAATTTGCTGATAGCTGGAGGGTGCATTCTGTAGTGGAAATGCTTTATGCAAAGGGAATGTCAGATTTATTGCCCGGTTTAACTGTTACTGAGGAACTGCAAAAAATGGAAGTGTGTTTCAGGTCAGTAAATTTGCATACAGAATGAAGATTCTCATATTTTCAAGCCAATAGCCTATCCTTCAACAATATATGAGATAATCAGGTAGTGCTGTTACAAGGCTTATTTTGCATATAGATATCAATACACTATCAGAACAACAACATGGTTTAATCTTGTACCAAAATACTTTGTGTGTTATGCTCTTAATTCATCAATTCAAATTTCTCTGCTACCAGTACTTTATCCTTGTCCCAGGCATAATCCAAGTTTGGGTAAGCAAAACCTACAACTGTATTGTTCAGTATTTTAGTTCAAGTGGACGTAGTCTGTAAATTGCACACACCCATTAAATTTAACACTGCATGGCTTCCCTTCATGTATGTACTGATGACACCCAATTCCACTTCCCCGCCACATCTCTCAACCCACAAACCACCTGTGCCCGGCTGACTGCAAGCAATGGATGAGTCAAAATTTCCTCCAACTGAACATCAGAAAAACCAAAGCCATTTCAGACCTCATTTAAGCCCCTCCCCCTGCACTGACTCCATCCACCTCCCCAGCCACCTGCTCAGACTGAACCAGATTATGTGAAATGTTGGCATTCTGTTCAACCCAGAACTGAAATTCAAAGCTCACATCCTATCAAGATAATTTACTCCCACCTCTACAATATTGCCCACCTCCACCGTTTCTAAAAAGCTGATCCAAGCTTCTGTCTCCCCTAGACTCAATTTTTCCAATGTCCTCTTTGCTGGCCTCCCATCCTTCATATAACACTAACTTGTCCAAACCTCAGCTGCCTGTGTCCTGTCCGACAATAAGACCCACTCACCCATCACTCCCGCACTCGCTGACCTAGATTGTTTCCGTGATTTTGTTTACAATCCTATGGGAATGTCATAATGCTACATCTGGGATTGATGACAAGTGTGAGTGAAGAACTGAATTGCAACAAACTAATAGATGGCTCTACAAGTTTTTTGATGCCTCCCAAATAAAACTCATGTCACCCTTTTCCAAACTACCAGAACTTTGATAGCACTGCAGCAGTGGTTTCCAAATTTTTCTATGGGAAGGAGGGAGGGAACCCCATGCAAATAGTGATACACTCCTGGACATCCTCAAACCAACCTCTAAAAGATAGTGCCAGGTACCCAAAGGAAAACAGTACTACCATAGTGTTCAAGCCAAAAATACAGAAATCTGGTAACATTGCAGACCCTTGAGGTTTGGGGAACCCAGTTTGAAAACCCACATGCTACAACAATTATATCCGTAATGGTCGGAACATCGAATAAAGACTGACCTCATTATGTTTTAGATACAACCGAGATAAATCTTTGAGGCAAACTTATCATGTAAAATACAGACATGCTAGAGCAAGAGGAATTCTCATTCACAGCAAGGACACTCCAATTGCGCGATATAAACATACAACGTTAATAAAATACATTAAACCACTGCAGAGACACAAAAGCAGGACTTTTTAGTCCACCTCTTGCCTATGAACGAGAGAATATGGAAAAATAATAGTTTTAACAATCTAATGCTGATGTCAAGAAATTGCTCTTACAGTGGTCACATTTACAGTAAGGATGCAACAAACTTTGTTTTTCTGCCTTGAAAATTTCTCAGACCAAAGCTTTTGGTTCTTTTGTGGCTGGAACTGGAGCCACTGAGATAAGAGATAAGGACAAGGGAAAGAAAATAGGGTGAGCCAGATAGCTTCATAAAACTGAGCAATGCTATGAACTGCTGTAAGATGAAGCCAGCCACACTGCCCGGGACTACAGCAGCATTATTACACGATGATTAAAACAGTTTCTGTTCTTGGGTCTATTCACAATATTACACAATCTTTTCTGGGATTCTGGATATTTTGAAACAAAACATTAAAAAGTGCATATGGAAATTTTAGTTGTATACTGTAGCAGTACAGCTTATTAGGTAATTACAAAATCAGAGCATTGATCACCCTCAATGAATTCCAATTACAGAAGCTTGAGCAGCCTAACTAGTTAAATTGGTAAAACTGCAACTCTGCATGAATAGGAACGTACATAATCAGAGCTAATACTTTACTTCAATTTTACCTGTGCTGTAAATCATTTAAAAATATTCAGAACAGCTTACAAAGATAAAAATGCTATGTAAATGCAAGTTAACATAGAAAAACATCCCAAGACAATTTTACAAACACAATCAAAAAAATGGACTCATGGCTTCACTGTCTCTTTAATAATTACCTGCCAATATATAGGCAACAGGAATCTTGGTTTAGAGCTTAGACCAAGTACATATCTCCAATAGAAAAAAGTCGAAGTATTTGAATTATGTTTCACTGACACTACCTTCAGCATTAAAATAGCAATTTTCTTCCTACAATCAATGTTCCCATTTCAGAGGTACAAGAATACTTCAAAGCTTCCAGAAACAACGAACATCCCGTCAAAACTGTGATGTAGGCAAGATGTAGATATATGGCAAGGTTCCCACTCGGCCCCACAGCTCCAGATCAGTCTGAAGCCACAGACCCACCATTTTCTATGAAGCCGCTCTGGGGCGTACAGAAATCATGACAAACTGTCGTCATCTGAGGGGCCAAGCGGAGTGAACTGACACGGATATCCTTGAAGTGGGGACATTGATCTTATTGACATCATCGGACTAACCTAGCAGGACACGACAATAAGAAAATTGCCATTTTTAAAACATGTCAATCAAAATTCTTCACCGCCAATATTTTTGTCTATAAACTGGGGAAGTACTTTCCTTCCCTCTTCAGTAAACGTGATTTTCCATAGAAAAACGTGATATAAAGTTCCTACTAAACCAACTTCTGTGGATTAAAACTGCAATGGACAACACTTCTATATATAAATAACCAAGGAGTATGATATAGCTAAATCCCCCACTGATAACTGGTAAGGCTGGATAGGAGATGTTCTACTCTGTACCTGTGCATAGTAAGTGTTTCACCTTACAAGTACTAAACATCCTTTTCAGTTATCTACATGCAACATACAATTTCCCCAATGATGATTAGAATATTGAACAAGTTATGGTCATTGACATCCATATTAATTAATAAGCAGGGCATAAACATCTATTGATCACATACTATATTAAGTCATCACAAACTAAGCATTTACAAACTTATTGCAGTCAAGCAAGAATAGAAATGAAATATGGAGCTCCCCACATGGCGTGGCACCAAGCTGTTTGATTAGGAAGATCCCGGGTTTTAATTCCCAATTTGCTCTGAGTGAGCCAAGTTCAACCAGAGCAGCAGTTGAAGTGTGATAAGTGGCCTTGGTACCACGGACCCAGACTCATGGAATGAAGATCTTCTCCGTGGGTCCTATTTGAATGAATTTGGGCAATATTAACTGAGTTTCAGGAAAAATGGGCTGACAGCACAAAGTTGCCTCCAATGCAGTACTGATAGGCGATCACAATTACAGAGATCGCAGGGTCGTTGGTGTACAATATAGGATCATCAAAATACAAATGTACCATTCAGCCTCATCTAGGTAGCTCTAACATTTTTGTTAGCTATATTGCATATTGTAGGTTTATGTTTTTAAAAAAAACTTGCATTTATATAGCACCTTTCACAACAGCAGGTCACCCCAAAGTGCTTTACAGCCAATCAAGTACTTTCAAAAAGTGTAGTCACTGTTGTAATGTAGGAAACGCCAATTTGTGCACAGCAAGGTCCCAGAAACAGAAATGAATTACCAGATCATCTGTTTTTAGTTGTTGGTTCAGGGATAAATGTTGGCCAGGACATGAGAAAAATTTCCCTGCTATTCTTTAAATAATGCCATGGTATCTTTTACATCAATCGGAGAGGGCAGATGGGGCCTCGGTTTATCGTCTCCTCTGAAAGACAGCATCTCTAGTGTTTAACTGGTTTACCTTGAATTCTACAGTTATATGTCCCCTTGTTCTGGGTTCCCCTGCAAGAGAGAAAATGTATTCCCCATCAACACCATAGGCTCTTTTCATTATTTAAAACTACTCAACTAGATCACCCCTTACCCTCCTTATCTCTGGAGAATATGATCCAAGTTCACCAAGTCTCTCATCATAACAGTCTCTCAATCCTAGGTATCATCCTGGAAAATATTCGCTGGACTTTCACTAAGGCAACTATAAACTTCCTAAGACTAAGCACCCAAAACTGAACACAATATTCCAAATGAAGTCTGACCAGCACTTTGTATAATTACAATATTACTTCCAGTGGAAAACATCACACTGATGCTACAGAGGTGCTCTTTGGAGATTGTGGATGAAGTATATTGTTGGGGTAAAATAAAAAGAACTTTACTCTGCACCTAACCCATCTAAAACTTGACTTGAATGAACTTCATACCAACACTGGATGCTTCAAACAGGAAACTGCTCTGTTTCCCGGTGCTAATACCACTCACCTCGATGAGCAAAAAAAAAACAAAAACAGATGGTTTACTCTATCTCCTGAGGGGAGGAATTTTTTCAGGTCAGACAGCAGCAGAAACACTCAGACATGATGCTTAAATGCACGACAGAAAAGGATCTAGCAGACACATCACCAGAGTGAGTCTCCTTGGGTCAGGAGACTCAATATGGTAGATCTCAAGAGTTGCTTTGTGACTTCCACACATATAAATATCCCATTTTAGGAAGGAGAATAGTAAACATGCTTTATTACAAGGTACTTTATGACAAAAAGCACTTTCCTTCCTTCCCAGGACAATGCTCCTCTTAAATAATTGTAAACAATTTTGCAACACCAAGTTATAGTCCAGCAATTTTATTTTAAATTCACAAGCTTTCGGAGGCTACCTCCTTCCTCAGGTGAACGATGTGGAAATCTGTAGTGAAATCTGTACATTAAATAATGTAGTGTAAGCTGAATGAAGAGTAGTTTAGGATTCTACCACTAGATGGTAATACAGGAATAGAAATAACCAGCACACAGTTACACGCAAGAATGTCCCACAGAATTAACAAAATAATCACATTTCAGATACATCTTTACTTATGACTTCTCATGACAAGTGGGCATAATTATGAATTTTCAACTGAGAAACACTTCTGAAGTACTGTGCACTATGAAGTGGAGTGATGGCTAAAGCCAGCTGTGCCAGAGGCAACAAGATAAAGTACTTCCCCACAATGTACGTTGGGGGTACTGGGGTCCCAAGCTAAACTATTTCTTAAACTTTTGAGAACTCTGCCTGAGCAACACAATGAAGCTTCAAAAAGGTACAAAGAAGTGGTTTGATAGCCTCAATTTCACAGTTTCTGATCTCAATCTTGCTACAGAGGTGAGGCCTGGGAGGGAGGTTGCATGAAAGCCCTCTAAATGCATATGCACTTCACAACCTTCCTAAGGTAAAACCAAGAGAATTTTTTTTTAAACCTGGACAGTAGTCTGCCAGGCAACAAACATTTCAAATCCACAAGCAGCAAGTCACCAATCCTTGCTAGCTCTCCTGAACTCTCAAGCACCTGCTACAGACCAGATGGAGAAGCTTCGCATGAAATAACATTTCTTCTTGAACTAGGAAGTGCTGTGTAGTAGGGCCTGACAAGATAACGAGACACCAGCAGAAATTGAGGCTGCCAACATTTTTCTTTTCTTTATTCAGTAACCATATGATGTTATGTTCACCACACACTGCGCACAGGAGCATATATAAACGGGGAGGCTCTCTGTTGACTTTGAATTCAAGGCTACAGAAGCACGATCAGCTCCCTCAGATCTATAGCGGTTCTGGCAGCTGGACTTGAGGGGTGCGTTCGCAAGCCTTGAGCTGGCAAATCGGTTACACCTAATTTTACTGACACGGGCACGGCAACAGCCAGAAGTGCTACAGAAATGGGCAGACGAAATTTAACACAAAGAAAGGCGAAGTGATGCATTTTGGTAGGAAGAATGAGGAGGAGAGGCAATATAAACTAAATGGTACAATTTTAAAAGGGATGCAGGAACAGAGAGATCTGGAGGTGTACATACACAAGTCTTTGACGGTGGCAGGACAAGTTGAGAAGGCTGTTAAAAAGACATATGGGATCCTTGACTGTATAAATATAGAGGCAGAGAATACAAAAGCAATGAAGTTATGCTAAACCTCTATAAAATACTGGTTAGGCCTCAGCTGGAGCATTATATCCAATTCTGGGCACCACACTTCAGGAAGGATGTCAAGGCCTTAGAGAGGGCACGGAGGAGACCAGAATGGTACCAAGGATTAAAGACTTCAGTTGCATGGAGACACCAGAAAAACTGGGGTTGTTCTCCTTAGAGAAAGGTTAAGGGGAGATTTGACAGAGGTGTTCAAAATCATGAAGGGTTTTGACGCAGTAAATAAGGAGAAACTGTTTCCAGTGGCAGAAGGATCAGTAACCAGAGGACACAGATTTATGATAATTGGCAAAAGAATCAGCGGTGACATGAGGGAAAAAAATTTACGCAGCGAGGTGTATGATCTGGAATGCACTGCCCAAAGGGGTGGTGGAAGCAGATTCAATAATAACTTTCAGAAAGGGAATTGGATAAATACTTGGAAGGGGAAAAATTTGCATGGCTATGGGGAAAAAGCAGGGGAGCGGGATTAATTGGATAGCTCTTTCAAACAGCTGGCACAGAAACAAAGGCCCAAATGGCCTCCTTCTGTGCTATATCATTCGATGATTCTATGAAAGGAATGGAGGCGGACAAGTAGGTGGGGCTGGCTAAGAGATTATTCAGAGCAACACTCAGCAGTTTAATTTGCAGACTCATGTATCTGACAATTTGTATGATTCACCATAATAGGCACACTCCATCATGATGGATAAACCACTTTTGTAGTTCCTTCATGTGCAGTTAAAAGATAGAGAGACTGTATAAACGCATAAAATGTCAATTAACATTCAAATCACACATTCAACCTGGCACAACTCATAAGCAGGTTTAGAGACAGCATGTGCACAGGTGGAACTCAAAACCTCTAAACAGCTCTACAATTTATCCCTGACCATCTGCTTTTTTATGTTCTACAATAGATTGCACTTTACTCACCGTATTTTAGAAGACGGTTGGCGTTATCTCATATGAGAAGACAAGGTAGATGGTTTGCACCTGCAATTAAGAACAATACGCATGTGTCATTTACAGAGTTTACCAGATTGTCAAGATTGCATAAAGTACAAGGTAGGTTTTTCATCATTTATAAAGCAGCTTAGTACACAGGCTTTGTCGGACCATATTTTTCCCATTTGCTCCCTATTTCTCCTGCAGCCTCTGACTCTCACTGGGTAATGGCCCCACATGCATCAGCAGCCCTCTGGTACTTCACCCAAATGGCTACTCTTCACGTGTGGTCCTGGACAGCAAGTCTTGGCAGACTTTCAATTGCAAAATTACAGCCAAATACAATCCCATCCTCACAGGACATCTATAAACATGCACTTATGAGCAAGAGCCACTGGGCAAGAACTATGGTTGATTTGCCTAGCTGGGCACTGAGACCAACTGTGGCATCCCAACTCCTGCCCTGGCTGAGATCAGCTAACTCAGCAGAGATCGAAGGCTTTCTGGCATGGATGGCTTAGTGCTACACCAAATGGTCCATTAATCACTAGGCCATTGTAGGGAAGTCCTTTAGAACTCAATTTCAAAATAAGTTTGTAGTCCTCAAGAAATTATGCACCAAGGCAAGTAGATTCATTAGTGTCCAATTGATTTAATTTGGATTCCCTTCAGATTGTCTGCACCTCATTTCACAAACTTATATTCTTCCTTTAAGTGCCCTTACTACGGCGTGCCGGTCCATTGGGCAACGGGATTGCACTTATATGTTTAGAATCCATGATAATCTTTCACCTTGGTTGGTAAAATAAATTCTAACATCACATTAGCATGGCCTTTACTGATACCATCATAACAAAAGCAAGAACACACAAATCTGGTCAATGTATGCCAGAAATCATGATACACCACATTGCAAGGCATTGGCATAACCTTGGGTCGACATGCTAAATCAGCTTTGCTGTCATTTTGATATTGAAAGTGAAATATATTTTTACTGAATTATATCAATCCTACATGTTATAAAGGAAACTTGTGAATACTCATCATTACCACTGCCTCTCATTAGTCCAAATTATTTTAGAGCTGAGAGATTTCAAGTGCACACATTTTGGGTGGAATTCCTACCACTGGCCGTTCTGCTCCAGTGACATTATGCATGACGAGCACTCCCTCGTTCACAATGTCACCGGGCGTGCCACCGAAAATGTCTTTCAGACCTCTGCAATGCAATTCTGAAGCATAAAGGAGGGCAATAAAAAGCAGTGACCACACGACAAAAAGAAAATACAGAAAATCATGGGGGGGGGGGGGGGGGGGGGGGGAGAAGAAAGGAGGCGAGCGAGAGTGGGGGGGGGGGGAGAGAGAAAGAGAAGAAAGGAGGCGAGCGAGAGTGGGGGGGGGGGGGGGGGGAAGAGAAGAGAAGAAAGGAGGCGAGCGAGAGTTGGGAGGGGGGGGGGGGGGAAGAAGAGAAGAAAGGAGGCGAGCGAGAGTGGGGGGGGGGGGGGGGAAGAGAAGAAAGGAGGCGAGCGAGAGTGGGGGGGAGTGGGGGGGGGGGGGAAGAGAAGAAAGGAGGCGAGCGAGAGTGGGGGGGGGGGGGGGGAAAGAGAGAAGGAGGCAAGCGAGAGTGGGGGAGGTGGGGGTGAAGTAGGAGGCGAGCGAGAGTGGGGGGGGGGGAAGAGAAGAGAAGAAAGGAGGCGAGCGAGAGTGGGGGGGTTGGGGGGAAGAGCAGAAAGGAGGCGAGCGAGAGTGGGGGGGGGGGGGAGCAGAAAGGAGGCGAGCGAGAGTGGGGGGGGGGGGGGGGAGCAGAAAGGAGGCGAGCGAGAGTGGGGGGGAGGGGGGAGCAGAAAGGAGGCGAGCGAGAGTGGGGGGGGGGGGGGGGGAGCAGAAAGGAGGCGAGCTAGCGAGAGAAAGGGGGATATAAATGCATTATATAGCGCCTTTCATGACATCAGTATGACTCAAAGCACTTCATAGTCAATGAATTACTTTTTGAAGTATGGTCACTGTTATAACATAGGGAAACATGGCAGCCTATTTACGCACAGCTAGATCCAACAAACAGCATTGAGATAAATGGCCACATAATCTGTTTTAGTGGTGTTGGTTGAGGGGTAAATGTTGGCCAGGACACATTTATCTGGGAGAGTTCCCCTCCTGTTCTTTGAAAAGTGGTGTGGGATCATTTATGTCCACCTGAGAGGTCAGATGGTAACTCGGTGCGACATCAGATATCCAACTATGCAGAACTTCCTCAGTACTGCACCGAATTAGCAACCTAGTCCTGGATTGGAGCTCGAACTCACAAACTTCTGACTCAGGTGAGAGAGCTACCACTGAGCTACAACTGACACCTACAGATTACCTAAGTGCCCCTGGATCTTTTTGGTGAGTGGGAGAAACCAGCTAGTATTCCTCCTTCTATTTGGAGTGACCCCTGCTGACAGATGCAGGCATGTGGACCTCAGGTAAGAGCAGAATCAGGATGTGCTATGATGCTCTCCACAGTCAAATACCCTGCCAACACTCTGTGTGGACTCACAAATGTAGAATAGTACTGGAGAGTTGCCATACTCCAGCAAAGCCTTCAAGAAAACAGGGGACAAAAACAGGGTGGGGGGGGTGGGGAAAAGAAACATTTCTGCAGGAGACTTCACTGAAATTACTTTTGTGCCTTTTGCTCCACTGCTGGAAGGTTTCAGAGTGACCGTTCTGGGCTTTCGCAACCAAATACTTTCAGCTGATTAACTCACAACTTGTTAGTGATGCAAACGGGTGTTTTAAAAATAGTTGCGCAAACTGAATTCTGTCAATTAAAACGTTACAGGAAATCAGTTTAACCAGGTTATACTCTATTTTTGAACCTGTATAGAAATGGAAGTACAGTAAAACTAATCTGTAGCCACAAATAGAAGTTATTTTTTAAATAAACAGTGATGTTATATTTTACTTTTACAGTAGTGTTCATCCCCAACTTTTTGTGCTGCTTTCCCAAACCAAAAGAAATTGTCGCACATTTTCATTTGTTTTAGCCAAGGAGGGAATGCTCCATAATACACTGGTTTATTGAGGCACGCTTGGGAATAGTGAGCTTAGTTTCCAACATAGTACTTACTGATGACAGAAACTTTGGAAAGAGTTCAAACATGGCTAAAATTGGTACAAGTCTAAAACCAATGACTTAAGAAAATTACAACAACTTTCATTTATTCAGTGCTTTTTAAATGTAAGAAAGGTCCCACGGTGCTTCACAGAAGTGTAATCAGACAAACATGAACGCCAAGCCAAAGGTGGAAACATTAGGACAGGTAACAAAAAGATTAGTCAAAAAGGTGGGTTTTATGGAGGGTCCTAAAGGAGGAGAACTGGAAATGCAGAGCAGTGAAGGGAGGAAATTCCAGAGGATAGGACCTAAACAGCTGAAGGAGTAGGGGCTGCACAAGAATTCTGAGGAAGGTTGTTAGGCCTGAGGAAGTTGCAGAGATAGGGAGGGGCGAAGCCATGAAGGGATTCAAACATGAAGATGAGAATTTTAAATTGGAGACATTAGGGGACCAGGCCCAAAATAGGTCTGCAAGAACTGGGATGATGAGTGAGGGGGACCTGGTGCAGGATAGGATTTGGACATCAGAGTTTTGGATGAGCTGAAGTTTATGGAAAATGGGAGGCCAGCCAGGGCAGCATTAAACTAGTCACGTCTGGATGTAAAACTTCAAGTGAACACTATCTGGAACTTAAGAGTGAGACTCAGTTACAAAACAAAGATCTCATTTTATATAGTTAAGCTCCATTAGCAAACCACTAACAAAAGGAAAATTTTTGACCACAGAAAAAATGGTTCTGGCACAATTCAAAGAACATGTCTAACAATAAGGGTACAGTACAAAGGAACCACAAACATACAATATAAAGTAACCGTAAGGGTACAGTATAAAAAAGTTACTGTTGAGGTAATACCAAGTGTAAAAGAAAGCAAAGAACAAACCTGCATTATATAGCGCCTTTCAAACCCCAGGACATCCCAAAGAGCTTTACAGCCTAATTAAGTACCTTTGAAGGGTAGTCACTGTTGAAATGTTGGGAACATGGCAGCCAATTTGCACACAGCAAGGTCCCACAAACAGCAATGAGATAACAATCAATCTGTTTTTAAAGTGATATTGGTTGAGAGATAAATATTGGCCCGGACACCAGGAGAACTCCCCTGCTCATCTTGGAATAGTTTCATGGGATCTTTTACATCCACCTGAGGGGGCAGACAAGGCCTCGGTTTATCGACTCATCCAAAAGACAGCACCTCTGCCAGTACTCCCTCAGTACTGCATTGAAGTGTCAGCCTTGGTTATGTGTTCAAGGGTCTGGAGTGGGACTTCAGCCAACAACCTTCTAACTCAGATAAGAGTGCTACAACTGAGCCAAGGCTGACACCTATACAGGATACAGTATAAAGCATACACAAAATGTACAAGCCTTTGATTTTGGGATTCTTTTCCCCACCCCAGCCCCTCAATTCATACTATGCTGTGTCCTCAAACTGCAGGCTAGGCCAATCCAGCGTGCAGACACAATAAATGCCAGTTAGCTGTCAGCCTGCAGAAAGCATGCTGGAGTAATAGAAAACAGACTCTCCAATCCTGATGTTTCCCTCTTCTGGACATTCAGATAATAAAATACCTTCATGAATCCCATGCGTAACAACAGCTTCCCTTAATACAGTACATTTAATGTGGTAAGCACCCCTAGGCACTTCACAAGCAATGAGAGATAAGGGAGTTAACAAAGCAGTCAAAGAGGTAGTTTTTCAAAAGGCTTTTGAAAGAGAGATGAGAAATAGCATGGCAGAGTGGTTTAGAGAAGTAGTACCAAAAGTAGTCGAGACAGCTAAAGGCTATGCCAACGTTGATGGAGCAGGGAATGGAAAGGATCTCAGTCAGAAGATTGAAGGATACAAGCTGGAGAAAGTTATAAAAGGTAGCTTGGGGTGAGATTGTGGAGGGATTTGTAAACGCACACTTTGAATTCAATACATTGGGAACAGAAAATCAGCAGAGGTCAGCGACGACAGAGGTGATAAGTGAGACAAAATACATGCAAAAGTTTGATTTCATGTAAAGTGGAGCTCAGGAGGCTATTGGAGAAACCAAGAATGCAGAGAACAAAGGCATAAATAAGGGTTTCTGCAGTGGTGGAGTGAAGTAAGGGTGGAGGCAGATGTTGTTGCGGAGGTGGAGCAAGCGGTCTTGTTGATGGGCAGCATATGTGGTTTGACACTCAGCTGAGGATTGAACAGTACACCAAGGCTGGACACATTTGTGTTCAGCCTTAGTGCCCAGGTGGGAAGGGCAATGGAGTCAGGGAAAAGGTAAAGAGTTTCTGACAGGAGCCAAAGAGGATGGCTTCTGTGTTGCAAACCTTCAGATGGAGAAAGTTCTCACTTATCCATTACCTGATGTCAGACAAACAATCCAACAAATGATCCAAAAAATGGTGATCATAGAGTCAAGGATGGTGACAGAGAGGTAGAGGTGTGAGTCAATCACATACATTCGGAAGCAGACCCCATGCCTACAAATAATGGGGGAAAAGGAGGGGCCAAGGATGGAACCTTATCTTAATGCAGTTAAGACTGGAATTCAAACCAGGACTTAAGCAGTTGCAGATACCTTCTCCAGTGTCAAGAGTTTCTAGGAATATGAACAAACCGTATGAGATATACTCCAAAATTTCTACAGAAAATGTACTGGGATATTTTAGAACCTAGCACTAGTCATCATTTCACAAAACCAAAGCTTGGGTCACACTTCAGCACCCTCTACAGCTGGTCACAGAGTGACAACAAAAAAGGTCATCCATCCACACTTACCAAGAGCCAATTGATTCCCAAGAGGATACAAAACAGCAAGAGTGAAATTAGGCACATGCTTTACAGCTCCCTGGTTTTGAGTTCAAGTTTCATGCCTTTCTGATGCTCCATTCTTCCAGTTACATGGGATAAGTTTTTCAGTTGTCATCAGGCAACTAAGGAACAGCTAAGCGAAAAGCTGCAGATCTGAAGGTAAATGTAAATGACAAAGTAACAAATGCAAAAGAGGGCAGCTGCAACCAGAATGACTGCCAGCCAGTGAGGTCAGTGGCAGAGGGCTGGATATATGCTGCAAGTGTCATAAAATGCTTACAGCACTGGCCCACAAGACCTGAAAACATTTGTGGAACATGTGGTTTAATGAATATCTATTACTGCCACTCTTGGTATTGTCTAATTCCCCTATATAGTGAAATGTCACAGCATTGCCTGTACTTTTGAAATAGCTCCCAAATGAGTTTCTGCTGCATACTTGCATCCCCACAGTCACATTAGCTCCTGATAGTGGCCCTTTTTTACTCTAATGGTGACTTTTGACAAGGTGCCACATCAAAGGCTACTACACAAAATAAGAGCTCATGGTGTCAGGGGTAACATATTAGCATGGAGAAAGGATTGGTTAGATAACAAGAAATGGAGAGTAGGCATAAATGGGTCATTTTCAGGTTGGCAAGATGTAACAAGTGGAGTGCCACAGGGATCAGTGCTTGGGCCTCAACTATTTACAATCTCTATCAATGACTTGGATGGAGGGACCGAATGTATGGTTGCTAAATTTGCTGATGACACAAAGGTAGGTAGGAAAGTAAGTTGTGAAGAGGACATAAGGAGTCTGCAAAGGGACATAGATAGGTTAAGTGAGTGGGCAAAAATTTGGCAGATGGAGTATAATGTGGGAAAATGTGAACTTGTCCACTTTTGCAGGAGGAATAGAAAAGCAGTATATTATTTAAATGGAGAGAGATTGCAGAACTCCGAGGTACAGAGGGATTTGAGTGTCCTAGTACATGAATCACAAAAAGTTAGTATGCAGGTACAGCAAGTGATTAGGAAGGCAAATCAAATGTTGTCATTTATTGCAAGGGGAATAGAATATAAAAGTAGAGATGTTTTGCTACAGTTGTACAGGATATTGGTGAGACCACATCTAGAATACTTTGTGCAGTTTTGGTCTTATTTAAGAAAGGACATAATTGCTTTCGAGGCGGTTCAGAGAAGGTTCACTCAACTGATTCCTGGGATGAGGGGGTTATCTTATGAGGAAAAGTTGACCAAGTTGGGCCTGTATACACTGGAGTTTAGAAGAATGAGAGATGATCTTATTGAAACATACAAGATCCTGAGGGAACTAGAAGTGGTAGATGCTGAGGGGATGTTTCCCCTTGTGGGAGGGACTAGAACTAGAGGCCACAGTTTAAAAATAAGGGGACTCCAATTTAAGATGGAGATGAGGAGAAATTTTTTCTCCGAGGGTCGTGACTCCGTAGATCTCCCTTCCCCAGAGAGCGGTGGAGGCAGGGTCATTGAATGTTTTTAAGGCTGAGTCAGATAGATTCCTGATTAACAAGGGAGTCCAAGGTTATATTAGGTGGATGGGAAAGTAGGATTGAGGTCACAATGAGATCAGCCATTATCTTATCAAATGGCAGAGTAGGCTAGAGGGGCCGAATGGCCTACTCCTACTCTTAATTCATATGTTCATATGTATTAAAATAGAGTGAATGCTTGTGCTAAGACTAAAATTGAACATTATGGTGGGAAGTAAAATATTCAATTTGGGAAAGTACTAAAGGCATCTAAAGCAGTGCATCCTGTAAGGGAGGTAGAGCCGTAACACATGTCCAGCAGATATCCAACTAATAACGGTGTAAAAACTAGCCCTATGAATTCCCAGTATTGTGTCTACACAATATGTAAATTTAGAGGTCATAGTTTAAGCAAATAAAAGTATCACTTGTTGACTCCATGCAGACTCCACCCAAAATACTGCCAGTAAAAGGAACATCCCATTAAAATGGGAACAAAAAATTCAAATGGTGCAGAGGGAACTCATACACACCGTTATGAGGGAGTCCATTGACTAGCTTGCAATGCCTTGGTACATTTTTTGGGTTACAATATTGATTCTGGCTATTGTCTATTACACAGAGTTTGGGCTGTATGAGGCAGTGAAAGACACAAAGCTTTGCAATGTCGTCAGCAACCCTGCAGACGGAGCACCGCAGAGGTACACCTGGTCCAGGCCAGGCCAGGTCCATCCATTCCAGGATAGACTTCCTTTTTGGGTCTCCAATGCTCAAGGTCAGATCAGATGTCCAGCCGGTGTTCTTCTCTGACCACTGCCCCCTACTGGCCGACTGTCAATCGCAGGAGGACCAAAGGGCGGGCATGGGGATATGGAAGCGGAACATGAGTCTGTTGACCCCGGAGAACATTTAGGAACTAAAGAGGGATTACACCGGTTGGAGAACCGTGAAACCTCTCTTCAACTCCACGGTGCACTGGTGGGAAGCGATCAAGACCAACATCAAGAGGTTCTTCATCCTCAAAAGGTGTTCAGAAAGCGAGACACAGAGGGAAGTGTCACAACTCCAGAAAAGCATGCAGGATATGCTCCAGCTGCAGTCAATGGGGGATCGATGTCAGGGAGGAACTCAGAGGTGACGGGCGAGCAAGCCTTGCGATTCGCCTCAGAGGCCTCAAAGATCATCTTCCGGTCCAGAGTCCACGGAGCAGGGCGGGAAGTGCTCGTGCTTCTTCTTCCAGAAGCTGCACAGAGAGACCTCTGATCAGCAGCCTGAAAGAGGAAAGCAGCTTGCTGACGTCCTCGCAGGCTGACATACTGAGGATCAGCAAATCCTTTCATGCCGGACTATATGATGTGAAGCCCTCAGACAGCACGGCCTCCCAGTCCTTCCTGACCTCTATCACAGAAGTCTTAGAGGACAGCGAGTGCGAGAGCATGGATCGGCCACTGACCTTGGATGAGCTGACAAACGCCGTCCGGTCTTTTGAGCAGAGTAGAACTCTCGGAACGATGGCTTATCGGTCGAGTTGTACTCTGCTCTGTGGGACTGGATAGGCCTAGACCTTCTGGGAGTGTACGGGGGTATGCTTCTGGCAGACAACACGTCAGAGTCCATGAGGAAAGGCATCATCACCCTCATCTACAAGCAGAAGGGGGAGGGGGAAGAAATCCAAAATTGGCGTCCCACTTCCTTGCTAAATGTCGACTACGAGATTCTGTCTAAGCCATCGCCACAGGCTCTGGAACAGCTGATCCACCCGGATCAGACCTGTACTATACCCGGCAGGAAGATCTCTGATAGCCTTGTGCTGCTAAGGGATACGATCGCCAACGTGCAGGACAGGGGTGTGAACACCTGCCTCATCAGCATGGACCAGGAGAAGGCCTTTGACAGAATGTTCCACACATACATGATAGACATGCTCTCCAAAATGGGTTTCGGGGAGGGAATCCACAATTGGATCCGAATGCTCTACACAAGACATCCTGATGGCCACCTTAGTGTGTGTGGCTGCCACAGGACGTGTGTAGAGCTCCAGTACGCAAACACCAAGTGTTACTACGTGCTGAGTTTCTACCTGTCCATCACACTGAGACGACTGGGTCTGGCTATGCTGGCCGAGCAGATGCAGGACGTCCTGTCCAGATGGATCTGGATCCTGATCCTCCTCCTGATCCTCCTGCCCCCTACCCCCAAACCTGTCCCAGGTGGAAAAATTCCCGAGCAGGAATCCTTTCGACCACAAGGCCGTCAGACAGTGGTCGACACTAAATATTCTGAGAGTCCTGCAAAGAAAGAAGGATGGATCCGATCAGGCAATTCCCCAACCAGTCGATGCCATTTGACAGAACATCTCGTTGCCAGAACTAACCAATAGGCACCAGGATATAGCCTGGATGGTAGTGAGAAGGGCCCTCCCAGTGCGGTCCTTCCAACACACACAGAATCTCAACGCCACTGTGAGCTGCTCTCATGGCTGCAGCGGGGACAAGACCGTCCACTTCCTGATGGACTGCCCCTTCGCACAGAAGGTGTGGAGAGAGACGGGTTGGTATCTGTCCCGGTTCATCCCCAACAGCTCGGTAACACAGAACGCTGTGCTCTACGGAATATTTCCCGGGACACACACCGAGACAGATATCAACTGCTGCTGGAAGACCATCAACTCGGTTAAGGAAGCCCTATGGTCCACCCGAAACCTGTTGGTCTTCCAGCTGAAGGGGCTGTCCACGACCAAGTGTTGATGACTGGCACACTCCAAAGTCCAGGGGTATGTGCTGCGGAATGCAATGAAGCGAGGTGCGGCCTACGCGAAGGCTCTAAGGGGAAAGGCAACGGTGTAAGGCCATCTTACCTTGTATTATGCAGCATGTATAAAATATCACAATCATTGAATGTACAGCACAGAAGGAGGCCATTTGGCCCATCGTGTCTGTGCCAGCTGATAATGAGCTTTCAAGCCTAATCCCTCTTTCCAGCTCTTAGTCCATAGCCGTGTAGACTACAGCACTTCAAGTGCATATCCAAGTAACCTTTAAATGCGATTAGGGTTTCTGCCTCTATCACCCTTTCAGGCCCCCCCATCACCCCCGGTGAAAAAAAATTCTCCTCAACTCCCCTCTAATCCTTCTACCAATCACTTTAAATCTATGCCCCCTGGTTTTTGACCTCTCTGCTAAGGGAAATAGGTCCTTCCTATCCACTCCAACTAGGCCCCTCATAATTTTATACACCTCAATTAAATCTCCCCTCAGCATCCTCTGTTCTAAAGAAAACAACCCCAGCCTATCCAATCTTTCCTCATAGCTAAAATTTTCCAGTCTTCGCAACATCCTTGTAAATCTCCTCCGTACCCTCTCTAGTGCAATCACATCTATCCTGTAATGTCATGACCAGAACTGCATACAGTACTTTAGCTGTGGCCTAACTAGTGTCTTATACAGTTCTAGCATAACCTCCCTGCTCTTATATTCTATGCCTTGGCTAATAAAGGAAAGTATCCCATTTGCCACTTCTCAGTCCACCTGACCAGTCCATTGACATCTTCCTGCAGACCACAGCTGCCTTCCTCACTATCAACCACACGACCAACTTTTGTATCATCTGCAAATTTCTTAATTGTGCCCCCTACATTTAAGTCCAAATCATTGATATATGTACTGTGTTTTAAATTGTAATATTGGAATCATATTGTGTACAATCCCTGTTGTATTGTTTTGAATTGCATCGCCTTGGAATTGAGGGAACTTTAAATTTTATGAAATAAAGCATATTTTGAAATATAAAAACAAACCATTATCCTTGTATTGTACAGCATGTATTAGAAAATATGTAGTTTTGAACTGTAATGATAGGATCTGAGTGTGTACAATCTGTATATATTTTTTGAATTGTAATTGTGTATTTACATTGAACTATGTGTATCTTAAATTTAATGAAATACATATATTTTGAAATAAATGTTTTAAAAACTCATCCACGACTTATCTCTGCTGCTCAGTGTACTCTGACACTAACACTCCTCTGCAACAGTAGTTTTTTTGTGTGCAAAATACACCTATTTTACTTGTTACTACTAGAAGTGGAGACTCAGCACTGCAGTAAACCACTGATGTCTCAGTTGCTAAATGCAGGTTTAATTAAGCCATAAAGACCAAAAGAATGTCATTGTTGGTACGTAGAGAAACGCAGCAGACTATTTGCACAGCGTGTGGTCCTACAAACAGCAATGAGATAAATGACCAGATAATCTGTTTTTTTTAAAGTGATGTTGCTTGAGGGATACTGCCATCTTTTATATTCGCTTGAGGGGGCAGATAGGTCCCCGACTTTAAAGTCTAAACCAAAAGACGGCACAGGAGCTTCAACAGTGCAGAACTCCCTTGGTACCGCACTGAAGAGTCAGCCTAGTTAATGGGCTCAAGTTTCTGGAGTGAGGCTTGGACCCACGTCCTTCTGACTCAGACAAGAGTGCTATCACTGAGTCAAGGCTATCACAGAGAACAAAGCAGTTGGGTGAAGTGGGAATTCAGCAAATGGAAGACTCATGGATCTCTTTCCTGTTAAAAAGCAAAAAACTGCAAATTCTGGAAATCAAACAAAAACAGAAAATGCTAGAACTACACAAGTCAGTCAGCATCTATGGAGAGAAGAGAACAGGTACTGTTTCAGGCATGGAACCCTTCATCGGAACTGAAAACGTAAGACGAACAAGCAGTTTAATAGAATCAGAACAAAGGGGATACAGAAGGGAAGAAAAAGTGTCAGTGAATGATCAGTAACTTACATAAATGAAAAACAGGAGTTAGTTAAATGACTCAGATGATCTTTACATCAATAGAAAGATGAATAATATAAATTAAATTCTCCAATATCTCCGCTTGCAGAGTGACAATTGTGGTCTACTGGCTGAGTCTCTTCCTGGAGCTTCCCTGAATGTACAGCTGTAGGAACAAATCAGACCTCTTTGGCCCCTGAAATGACAAGCCTCTGGAGGGAATCCTTGCACAAATTTCCAACACAGCAGCAGCAACTGTATGGGTATGGTTAATAATGTTGTCATGCATAATGTGTGTTTATCCCATATAAATGTAATTTTTAGATAGGCATCCTAGACTAAAACCAAGATGACTGCTGAAAATCAGTTTGAAAAAAATGTTTTGAGCAACTTTGTTGTCTGTTTTGTGCTTAGTAGTTACTCATTGGTAGCTATGATACCTGTGTAATCATATTGTAGGCAATCAACATTATTCAGTTAGCAGGTGATTTGTTGCTTTATTATTTTGAGCCAATTAGAATTTTCTTTCTTATCTGACAGACACTGACTGTGTGACAGACCAGGGCTACGGACGCTATTCGGAGGCACGGATATTGGTAGATAAGTGATTCATTTTTCTTTACAGTGGATCTGTCCAATGAGCCCTTGGTAATCCAGAACTGTTAACATAAAATATCTGGTAATTGTTCTCCTAATGACCCTAAAGATGATTTAAAGATGATATTGCTTTTCAGTCACAAGTACTGCTACAGTTTGGATGGCTTCGAGAAGTAATGAGTAGCTTACTGCTGGTTATTTGCTAGTCAGAAAATTACCTACCAACTCCACAAAATATGCTATAAAAATTATCTAGCATGTAAGCTTTTCTTTTTGAAAAGGGTTTAATGTTTCAACTGTACCCAACTCGAGTTGTGGGAGGAAATGTGATGGTACTGCTAGGGTAGAGCTTGGTGTTCAGAGCTTCTTTTTAAAAAATAAAAACACACATGGGTGGATAGCATCAGTGAGTTGTCTAGGTATAATAGATGTCATGATTTCCAAATGTTTTGGTTGTCAGACCTTTATACAAAATACATACATCAAGTGACAGCCAGCAGCAATAAAAAGATATTCTTTATATTTCTCGCGCCTGATATCTGGAAAACATTTGTTTTTTTAAAAAATTCGTTCATGGGATGTGGGCGTCGCTGGCGAGGCCAGCATTTATTGCCCATCCCTAATTGCCCCTGAGAAGGTGGTGGTGAGCCGCCTTCTTGAACCGCTGCAGTCCGTGTGGTGAAGGTTCTCCCACAGTGCTGTTTGGAAGGGAGCTCCAGGATTTTGACCCAGCGACGATGAAGGAACAGTGATATATTTCCAAGTCGGGATGGTGTGTGACTTGGAGGGGAACGTGCAGGTGGTGTTGTTCCCATGTGCCTGCTGCTCTTGTCCTTCTACGTGGTAGAGGTCGCGGGTTTGGGAGGTGCTGTCGAAGAAGCCTTGGCGAGTTGCTGCAGTGCATCCTGTGGATGGTACACACTGCAGCCACAGTGCGCCGGTGGTGAAGGGAGTGAATGTTTAGGGTGGTGGATGGGGTGCCAATCAAGCGGGCTGCTTTATCTTGGATGGTGTCGAGCTTCTTGACTGTTGTTGGAGCTGCACTCATCCAAGCAAGTGGAGAGTATTCCATCACACTCCTGACTTGTGCCTTGTAGATGGGGGAAAGGCTTTGGGGAGTCAGGAGGTGAGTCACTCGCCGCAGGATACCCAGCCTCTGACCTGCTCTCGTAGCCACAGTATTTATATGGCTGGTCCAGTTAAGTTTCTGGTCAATGGTGACCCCCAGGATGTTGATGGTGGGGGATTTGGCGATGGTAATGCCGTTGAATGTCATGGGGAGGTGGTTAGACTCTCTCTTGTTGGAGATGGTCATTGCCTGGCACTTGTTTGGCACGAATGTTACTTGCCACTTATGAGCTCAAGCCTGGATGTTATCCAGGTCTTGCTGCATGCGGGCTCGGACTGCTTCATTATTTGAGGGGTTGCGAATGGAACTGAACACTGTGCAATCATCAGCGAACATCCCCATTTCTGACCTTATGATGGAGGGAAGGTCATTGATGAAGCAGCTGAAGATGGTTGGGCCTAGGACACTGCCTTGAGGAACTCCTGCAGCAATGTCCTGGGGCTGAGATGATTGGCCTCCAACAAACACTACAATCTTCCTTTGCTTCTTTGTATGACTCCAGCCACTGGAGAGTTTTCCCCCTGATTCCCATTGACTTCAATTTTACTCGGGCTCCTTGGTGCCACACTTGGTCAAATGCTGCCTTGATGTCAAGGGCAGTCACTCTCACCTCACCTCTGGAATTCAGCTCTTTTGTCCATGTTTGGACCAAGGCTGTAATGAGGTCTGGAGCCGAGTGGTCCTGACGGAATCCAAACTGAGCATCGGTGAGCAGGTTATTGGTGAGTAAGTGCCGCTTGATAGCACTGTCGACGACACCTTCCATCACTTTGCTGATGATTGAGAGTAGGCTGATGGGGCGGTAATTGGCCGGCTTGGATTTGTCCTGCTTTTTGTGGACAGGACAAACGTGGGCAATTTTCCACATTGTCGGGTAAATGCCAGTGTTGTAGCTGTACTGGAACAGCTTGACTAGAGGCGCAGCTAGTTCTGGAGCACAAGACTTCAGCACTACAGCTGGGATGTTGTCGGGGCCCATAGCCTTTGCTGTATCCAGTGCACTCAGCCGTTTCTTGATATCACGTGGGGTGAATCGAATTGGCTGAATACTGGCTTCTGCGATGGTGGGGATATCGGGAGGAGGCCGAGATGGATCATCCACTCGGCACTTCTGGCTGAAGATGGTTGCAAACGCTTCAGCCTTGTCTTTTGCACTCACGTGCTGGACTCCGCCATCATTGAGGATGGGGATGTTTGCAGAGCCTCCTCCTCCCGTTAGTTGTTTAATTGTCCACCACCATTCACGACTGGATGTGGCAGGACTGCAGAGCTTTGATCTGATCCATTGGTTGTGGAATCGCTTAGCTCTGTCTATAGCATGTTGCTTCTGCTGTTTAACACGCATGTAGTCCTAAGTTGTAGCTTCACCAGGTTGGCACCTCATTTTTAGGTACGCCTGGTGCTGCTCCTGGCATGCTCTTCTACACTCCTCATTGAACCAGGGTTGATCTCCTGCCTTGTTGGTAATGATAGAGTGAGGAATATGCTGGGCCATGAGGTTACAGATTGTGCTGGAATACAATTCTGCTGCTGCTGATGGCCCACAATGCCTCATGGATGCCCATGTTTGACCTGATGCCATGAGATTTCATGGGGTCCAGAGTCAATGTTGAGGACTCCCAGGGCCACTCCCTCCTGACTGTATATCAATGTACTGCCACCTCTGGTGGGTCTGTCCTGCCAGTGGGACAGGAAATACCCAGGGATGGTGATGGAAGAGTCTGGGACGTTGGCTGAAAGGTATGATTCTGTGAGTATGGCTATGTCAGGCTGTTGCTTGACTAGTCTGTGGGACAGCTCTCCCAATTTTGGCACAAGTCCCCAGATGTTAGTAAGGAGGACTTTGCAGGATCAGCTGAGCTTGGTTTGCCTTTGTCGTGTCCGGTGCCTAGTGGTCTGATGCTGGGTGGTCCATCCAGTTTTATTTTTATTATGACTTTTCGTAGCGAGATTTTACAACTGAGTGGCTTGCTAGGCCATTTCAGAGGGCAATTAAGAATCAACCACATTGCTGTGGGTCTGGAGTCACATATAGGCCAGTCCGGGTAAGGACGGCAGGTTTCCTTCCCTAAAGGACATTAGTGAACCAGATGGGTTTTTACGACAATCCGGTAGTTTCATGGTCACCATTACTGATACTAGTATTTTAATTCCAGATTTTTTTTTATTTAATTAATTGAATTTAATTAATTAATTGAATTTAAATTCGCCAGCTGCCGTGGCCGGATTTGAATTCATGACTCCGGATTTTAGTTCAGGCCTCTGAATTACTAGTCCAGTAACATAACCACTATGCTACCGTACCCATTTTGGAGTAGTTAAAATCTATGATTATTATACCATGTCCTTTACTCATTTCACATATTTGCTTACATATTTCTTCCACCACCTCCTTTCCACTATTAGGTGGTCTGTAGTATACCCTTATTAGCGAGATCGATCCCTTCTTATCTTGGAGAGGGGAAGAGTAGTACGGGAGACCAGAGTCAGAGGACTGGAGGATATAGGAGGGGCGGCAAGGTTGAAGGAGGTTTGGAGATATGAGTCGGTAAGGCATTTTTCATTTCAATCTATTGGGGGCTAGAAAGCCAATGTAGGTCAGCAAGGATGTGGAACAAGATGTGAGCAGCTGAATCTTGGACAACTTGGAGTTGATGAGGGAGGTGATCAAGACATTGGGAAGGAGAGTGTTGGAGAAGTCAAGTTTACAAGTGACAAAGATATGGATACAGGTTTCAACAGCAGGGGATGTCAAGTTGGGGCAGAGTAAGCAATGTGGAGGTCGAAATAAGCTGTCTCGAGAACGATTAGGATATGGGATTTGAAGCTCAACTCTGAGTCAAACAGAATGCAGAAGTTTCATGCAATCCAGTTACGCCTGAATAAGTAGCAAAGGAGAAGGATTGAGTCAACAGTTAGGGTGTGGAGTTCTTGGTGGAAGCCGAAAAATATGGCTTTGGTCCACTGAATGTTAAATTGTTGCAAATTCTGGACAATGTGAGACAGGTAAATTGACATCACAGGAGATGGCTATGGGGTCAAGGGAAGTGGTGGAAAGGTAGAGCAGGGTGTCATAAGTATACATACGGAAGCTAACCCTACGTTTATGCATGATGCCACCACCAAGAGGAAATATGTAGATGGAGGAAGACAAAAATCTTGGATCCTCCTTGTCTAAAATCTTCAGATAACTTGATATTCGTTCTGGGTTTTTTTCCCCTCATCATTTCTCGGAACGAATTTTGAAACTGTATTATTGAAGTCTTTGTCAATGATATTATCATGGACCAGTTATCTTTCAATATTTTTCATGTGAAGGCTTGTACATCAGTAGCATGTGTGATTTCTCCCCCAAAGAGAGGGGGTGGGTTAGATTCCACATATGTCAATTTGTAAGATTCCTGTTATTTCTCTGTAACTATTAAGTTTTCATAGTCTATGAAAGGATGTGCCATTTAATCTCTTATAGTTCCTCAAAGTAGAGGGTGCTAGTTGCCCCATTTTTATGGTTTTATATTATCTGGTAATTTATGCATTTTCAATTTCTGGTATCAGTTCTAAGTCATTTAAAAAAGTACCTGCTTCTAAAGGAAGAACTTGAACAGTGCAATCTGAATTACAAAATGTAATCTTTTATGTTTAGTTTACTTGAATTACCCACAATGACTGCCCCAAATCAGCTCTGTGTAATATGTTATAACACATGGCTAGACGATCCTCTAGATTTCAAAAAACCACAAGCATTCACTATACTATCGCACCCTGTAAAGATGTCTCCAAAATTGAAAATAATAATAATTTCATTACTTTTAAGGAGCAGTTCCCTTCATATTTAATTTGAGATCACTCTACTGAAAATATTACTACAATATGAAATAGTAACACTATTTAACAATGCCTATGCTAGAAAAGAACCCCGCTGCCAACAGGGTTAGACATAAGTGATAGAGGCAACTATGATGGAGACAAAAATTGGTCAGATACAGCACTGCAAAGTAGCAACACACTTATAATATTGGTGAAAAAAACTCAAATTTTGCACATGATCATTGCTTCTTAAAAAGCAATAATGGCTAAGAAATAAAGTGTGAAAAGGATAGAGGTAATATAAAACAGCATATCTTCCGAACACAATCTTCGATATCAAATGTATCTCAGCCCAGTTACGAATGTGAATTTTCCTGAAGACATTTTGTGCTATATGTGTATGACTATGTATTATCTGGAAATATGAAAACACCCAATTATTCCAGCTGGTAAAATGTACTCTGCCAAAACATAAGAGTCATGGGATTTTATTCCCCCCAGGCACTGGGGAAGAGAATGAGCTGAGAGGTCTGATGGGAACACCCACCGAGTAACAGACACTTGTGGCTGCCAACCACGTCTTGATCACCGATGTCTATTCCCTGTGGCACAGCAGCCATGGCTCATTTCCATCACAGGGAATGTTAACAGTATTGACTTTTCATGTTTTAGTAACATTTAATGTGAGTTTACACATGAATATATGATATAGCCTCCAAAAGTTATGAAATATTGCTGTCTGCCTCAGTCACAGCCACACCTACTGGCCAAGACACTGCGTGTTTGCAGTCTTCACAAATATTAAAAGGATTACCATGACTTGGCATGCACTGCAACATACAAATATATTTCCTTCTACCCATACGCTAGATTCTATTAGTGCTATGAGCACCGAGGATAGGCAATTGCAATTTTTTCCCATTCTATCTAGTTGTTTCCCTTCTGTCCCCCGAAGTTGAAACGGATCTAGTCAGTCCAGTCCCCAATGTCATCCATCTACCTTCCTGATAATCTCCCTTACCTTGGTTATTCAATACTACGAAATGGGACTAGTGTTGTTAGAAATCCTTCTTACAATCTAAATGGGTAACCGAATCACTTTAGAACCCACTGCTTTAAAATGAATCCTGATATACTCCTTCTGGATGTAATGCCCTGTTAAGCATTTCTCTCCACTCCTAGAATCTGAATAGCAACATTTCATCTAAAAAAAATCAAACAGCAACTGACCATCCTTTGCTTTCAAAGTTCAAGTTTGTTGTACAAGGTGGTGAACATGCTTGTCTTAAGCACTTAGTCTGGATAAAGTACATTTGGTTACCCAGTACCCTTTTAAATCTCCCTTTCCTCACTCATACATTGTACAAAAAGGAAGTCAGTCAGATTCATACATAGATTCAAGAATCTCATACTTTAAAATGACACAAATTCCACCTTTTGTGCGATCAGAACCCACCTTAGCCTTAGATGCTGCCTGACATGCTGAGTGTTTCCAGCATTTTCTGTTTTTATTTCAGATTTCCAGGATCCACAGTATTTTGCTTTTGTTTCAGCTCTAGGTCTGGAGTGTTGTATCAATTCAGGGGCTAGCCCCAACTCTGAATATAGCATACTTGTACAATGAACACTCCTTCCACCTTCTCAATGTGCATCCCTTACCTCATCCACTGTTTTGGTAACAACAGTATTTCTAAACAACAAATTCATTACACACGGAAGCACAACATACATGTGCTTATGCACTGATCATTATTTATGAACTCTTCTTTTGGTCTTCAACTAGGATTTCTTCTACTAGTAAAGAAGGAGGAGAAAACTGCTACATGAGAACAGCAGCAGTCATTTATTCCCTATTTACCATCTTATAAAAGGTGGCCCACAAGAAAATGAATAAATCCACTCAAACATCCATTTCTTATTAAATGAGGCTATCATAACTATGGTACAAACAAGTTTCTATTTACTGACAAGGTCAGCTGTCAAAGTTTATACTAAACACACACTGCCATAGTCTTGCAATAATAGGAACACTTTATTGCTCTCATGAGGGCTTGGTTGGTAAAGGTATGTAATTAAGTCACACAATCAGAAGGTCCCAAGTTCAATTCCCAGTCTGAGTTAGCTGTGTCGGTCAGTTTGACAGTAAGGACTTTACAATCACTTTCAGTGCCTCTGGGCTATGGAGAGAAAATAAGCTCCCAACCTGCTATCTAGTGACCACTGCTGGAAAGCTTGCACAAGGTCAGATTCTGCTTTGATCTCCATCCCCTCTCCTTCCATAACCTCCACCCACTCCCCCTCCATTGAATAGCTTGCTGACACTCACCATCCAGAGTCATAACTTTTAGCTGAGATACTGGAAGGCACTGCAGAACCATACCTCAAAGGGAATGCACACCTTTGAGAGGAGATGGGGGGGGGGGGGGGGGGGGAGAAAAAGGAGAAAAATTGGCACAAAAAAAACTTATTCAAATTTGAACAGAAAATAGACTGTATTGCATAATTTATCCAGACTTTAATTGGAAGATAAATTCCTGTTTGTTGGAAAAAAGTAATCTTGCTCTAAAGGCAATGGGTACATCATCCCCCTATCCAGAGAGCAGGATACAGACTACCACTCTAGTTAACACGATAAACTCAACCAGCCATCTAGGAAATGCTGTCAAAGAAATGCTCCTGATTTGAAAAAGCAAAAAAACTGTTAGTCCCCACCACACTTGGGGGCATCCCTTTACATCTGCTCAAGAGCAATATCAATGCTTAGGAAAATAAGCAGTGTGTGGGAAGAGCTAGTTGTTTCAAAGTATATTACACTGCTGAGCTTAATATAAAACAAAGACTGCCTCAGATGGCTTTGGATAAACCTATAGCAAGAGCTTACATTCAACATTCTAAAAACATGACAAATTCAAGCAAATTTCAAAACCTGTATTCATCCCTACAAATGGAGCTTTTTTTCCCAGAATTTCACCTAACAAACACCACCGTGGCCCTGTCCCAAGCACATTGCCCATCATGAAATTGACAGGCAAGTGTTTTGTTAATTGATACCAGAATCATGCAGTGTCCTGATTGTCACTTGCAGAAAGTATAAACCAGTGGTCTAGAGTCCACACGTATTGAATTAAACAAAAAATTACTATCAAGGTTAGTTAATATCTTAATATCTATAACCGTTAGCACAAATGTGGTACAGATTTCATCACTCTAAACAACTTCATGTTGAGTTACTACTTGATCACACTTTTTATTAAGGTAATGCCACAATATAGCCACTGCATTGGAAACAATGCTTTCTACAGCTATAGTTAAACCAAAAACCGTAAAACACTAAATGTCAGGTTCATTAGCATTGAGCAGTAACAAATCTAAGCAAAGGGAACGCCGGTCCGGACAGGTGCTGTTCTGAAGATATTCAAGAATAGTCACCTTGAATTGTGTACCAGTGGTGTACACATGGCTTTATAAAAGAATCTTTTATGACAACATAATGCAGGAAAGTAAAAACCTCTTCTGTCCACAACTGCCACTAGATGGGAATTTGTGTTCAAATATCACTGGTGCTAGACTTTTAAAACATCGCTTCAGTTAGCATATAAAGTGAAGATACTTGGTAACTGATGGTGATTTTTCCATATACCATCTATGACTGTAGTACTTGTGGATTATTCGGACCGATGGTGCTCTGTACCTCCCAGCATTGCAACGCAGTTTGCAAAGTCAAATTATACATACATACTTTATTTTCTGTAATTTACCACCAAGCTAGTCCTCTGTGTATGAAGTGTACCATGCTCAATAATAAATAATGAAAATGCTGGAAATATCAGCATCTATGTACAAAGACTGGTTAACATTTTGGATGTAGATCCTTCATCAGTACTACATTAAATTAATGTTTGAAAAAAAAAATCAGATTTTTATTTTTAATGATGAGCAACTAGGAGCTGTGTGGGAGCAAAAGCATATAGGTGTCCATGTACACAAATCACTAAATGCTAGTGTACAGATACAAAAAGTGATCCTAAAGGGTAATGGAATGTTGGCCTTTATCTCAAAGGGGCTGGAATACAAAAAGAGGAGGAAGTGATGCTTCAGTTGTACAGAGCTTTAGTCAGACCCAATCTGGAGTACCGTGTTCAGCTTTTGGCATCAAACCGCAGGAAAGATGCATTGGCGCTGAAGGGGGAAGAGTGCAGATTCACCAGAATGATGCCAGAGCTGAAAGGGTTAAATAACGAGAACAGCTTGCATGAACATGGTTTGTAGTCCCTTGAGTTTAGAAAGTTGAGGAGTGATCTAATTGAGTTGTTTAATTTCCTCCAATTAAGTATTAGGAAGACGGAAGCTGTTGCCTTCAGCCACCGCCACTCCGTTCCTTAGTTACAGATTCCATCCCCCACCCTGGCCACTGTATGAGGGTGAACCAGACTGTTCGCAACCTCGGCGTCCTATTCGACCGAACAGAGCTACTGACCCCATATCCTCTCCATCATCAAGGCTGCCTACCTCCGCCTCCGTAATATCGTCCATCTCCACCCTTGCCACAGCCCATCTGCTACTGAAACCCTCATCTATGTTTTTGTTACCTCCAGATTCGGCTGTTTCATTAGCTGTCCTGGCTGGCCTCCCATCTTCCCCTCCGTAAACTTCACTTCGTCCAAAATTCTGCTGCCTGTTTCCTAACTCATACCAAGTCCCGTTCACCCATCACCTCTTTGCTCGCCAACCTACATTGGCTCCAGCCCAACAAGGCCTCAAATTTAAAATTCTCATCCTTGTGCTCGAATTCCTCCATGGCCTCGCCCCCCCCACCAATCTCTCTAGCCCTACAACCCTCCGAGAACATCGCATTCCTCCAATTCTAGCTTCTTGTGCACTCCCAAGTTCCTTCCACCATTGGAGGCTGTGCCTTCCGCTGTCTAGGCCCTAAACTCTGGAATTCCCTCCCTGTACCTCTCCGCCCCTCTACTGCACTCTCCTCCATTAAGATGCTCCTTAAAACCTACTTCTGACCAAGCTATTGGTCACCTGTCCCAATATCGCCTTATGTGGCTCGGTATCAAATTTTGTCTGTTAAGCATCTTGGGACATTTTACTACACTATAGGTGCTATGTAAATGCAAGTTGTTGCTGTTTAAAATGGTAAAGGGATTGGATAGGGTAGATACAAAGAAACCATTTCCTCTGGTGAGGGAATCCAGAACATGGAGGCACAATCTCAAAATGGAGATAGGCCATTTTAGGTGTGAAATCACAAAGCACTTTTTCACAAAGGATAATGAAAATCTGGAACTCTCTTCCCCAAAAGACTGAATGTTGGCCCGATTGAAATTTTCAAGACGGAGGGTAGATTCTTGTTAGGTAAAGAACATAGGAACTGGAGTAGGCCATTCAGCCCCTCGTGCCTGCTCCGCCATTTGATAAGATCATGGCTGATCAGTGATCTAACTCCATATACCCGCCTTTGGCCCATATCCCTTAATACTTTTGGTTGCCAAAAAGCTATCTATCTCAGATTGAAATTTAGCAATTGAGCTAGTATCAATTGCCATTTCCAGAGGAGAGTTCCAAACTTCTACCACCCTATGTGTGCAGAAATGTTTTCTAATCTCACTCCTGAAAGGTCTAGCTCTAATTTTTAGACTGTGCCCCCTACTCCTAGAATCCCCAACCAGTGGAAATAGTTTCTCTCTATCCACCCTATCCGTTCCCCTTAATATCTTATAAACTTCGATCAGATCGCCCCTTAACCTTCGAAACTCCAGAGAATACAACCCCAATTTGTGTGATCTCTCCTCGTAACTTAACCCTTGAAGTCCGGGTATCATTCGAGTAAACCTACGCTGCACTCCCTCCAAGGTCAATATGTCCCTCCGAAGGTGCGGTGCCCAGAACTGCTCACAGTACTCCAGGTGCGGTCCAACCAGGGTTTTGTATAGCTGCAGCATAACTTCTGCCCCCTTGTACTCTAGTCCTCTAGATATAAAGGCCAGCATTCCATTAGCCTTCTTGATTATTTTCTGCACCTGTTCATGACACTTCAATGATCTATGTACCCATACCCCTAAGTCCCTTTGGACATCCACTATTTTTAACTTTTTACCATTTATGAAGTACCCTGTTCTATCCTTTTTTGATCCAAAGTGGATGACCTCACATTTGTCTACATTGAATTCCATTTGCCACAGTTTTGCCCATTCACCTAATCTATCAATATCGCTTTGTAGTTTTATGTTCTCATCTACACTGCTTACAATGCCACCAATCTTTGTGTCATCGGCAAACTTAGATATGAGACTTTCTAGGCCTTCATCTAAGTCGTTAATAAATATTATGAATAATTGAGGCCCCAAGACAGATCCCTGCCAACGTGAGTACCTACCCATTATCCCTACTCTGTCGCCTTTCGCTCAGCCAACTTCCTAACCAAGTCTGTACTTTTCCCTCGATTCCATGGGCTTCTATCTTAGCTAACAGTCTCTTATGTGGGACCTTATCAAATGCCTTCTGGAAGTCCATATAAATAACATCTATAGATATTCCCTTGACCATTACTTTAGTCACCTCTTCAAAAAATTCAATCAGGTTTGTCAGGCACAACCTACCTTTCACAAATCCATGCCAGCTCTCTCTGATTAACTGAAAATTCTCGAAGTATCAATGGATATGAGTAAAGGCAGGCAAGCAAATGAAGTTGAGGTAAAGATCAGCCATGATCTAACTAAATGGCGGAAAAGGCTGGAGGGTTGAATGTTCCTAAATACAATAGTTCCACCAGTGATGCAAAGGATATGGAAACTATTAAGAATTTAAATATGTACACTTCAATAATAGCTGCCTTTGTTAACCATAAGCAAACAGTGCTATGTTAAAAGATTATGTAACACTGTTGCCATTCTTTGCTAACACCTCCAAAACCTTCAGTGATCACTCTATGGGTAAACGTATTATGTTGATTGGTGCTGAGCCATATAGACTAGGAAGACTCCACATTTCAAGCAAAATTAGCTGGAATGTCAAAAGGAGCAGTACAATTGGCCTCAGCACTGACAGGCTGGGGGAGGGAAGAAAGAAAAAAAAAAGAAAAAAGAGAAAGAAAGAAAAAAAAGAGAAAGAAAGAAACAAAGAAAAAGACCAGGTCATTACTTCTGATGTGTAGTAACCATGTACACACATCAGGACATTATTGGGGGGTAGCTGGAGTAGCCCTCCTCGGTTAAATAGATCACTAACCTTAAAGAGTAGCCACTTAAGTATGGTGCCAGCGGGTCACCATCTCCTCAGGAGCTGAATACCACCATGATTCATTGCCCTCACGGAAGGTTTTTTTTAAAATCCCTTTTCCTGCAAATCTCCATTTCATATACCATATCTTAACCAAGAGGCTGGAATGGCATTCTGCTCAGCTTTTATCAATGCTACTCAATAATGAGTCACATAAGTGAAGCCCAGGCAACATGAATTCGATGGCTCCCTCTGTAGAGAAACACTAATTCCTTCACAACAGCCTGGTTAAGATCACAAAATTATGTCCATGGGAGTCTACTCTGCAAAACATATGGGTATGTGTTAAAAGGACTGAGTTAAGTATCTTTTTGACTGAAAAGACTCTAGGACTACTAATTTATTGACAATGAAAGGCTTGGACACATTAAATATCCAAAGCATTGCAGTTTTGTACAAATGAACACATGTAGAGCCGTCACATGTTAGTTGTGAAGATAAGAAACTAGCATTCAAAATCCTACATGGAAATCCACTGATTTTTTTTCATATATGATTTAAGCTTTTGAACACCAAAAATAGGTTTTGAAAGTTACATGCCAGAAATTTTGCACCAGCTGTTTTTTTTTAAAACTCAATTTTTTTGAAAGACGTTCATTTCATTAAATCTAATTTACAAATAGTACACATTACTGAAGCACTACAAATTGACTGGGAGACAGCCAAATTGCTTGAAAGTCTATCTCTTCTCCCACCTCCCCCCTCCTAAAAAACAACTGATTTGGCCTGAACTGTACAACCAAAGACCATTTGAATATGGAGAAAATAATATGCATCTATGATACAGAAGGATTAGCCTGCAATATATAATTTGGGAGACAAGACGTCAGGACGGGTGGGAAGGAAGAAACATAAAGAGTGGTTTCAATTTTTATATAGCTCAGGAGTTTTCAGTTGTTGATTTAGTTTCCCTCCTCTCCCCAACATCACCACCTCTCAACATGCTCCTGCAAATGGAAAAATTTGTATATGGTTGATTTTTCAGACTGATCCATTGAACTACATATAAATTTTATCAAACCTAAATAAGTACACCACCATTTCTCAATATTCTTGAATCACAATGTGAAACTCAGGCTGCCAATCAGGGCTGTGAATAGAATAGAAGCCTGTCCTCTGCTACTAAACATTAAAAATGATGGAGAGCTCTCTTCAATAATTGTTGTCTCTGAGTTCATGACTTCTACCTTGGGGTAGAATTATCAATGTTTTAATTCCCCACCCAATAAATTTGTCCCCTTCTCTTGAACAAGGTTGTAACTACTAATAAAACAAAGGTAGGGACACCTAAACACACACGTGCCCTGGCTACATTCAAGGCTCCCTCAAGCCAATTGTAATTCATGATAGTTTTATTCAAATTTATTATGATTCAATGGCTCTCAAACTTTTATAGGCTAGGCCCTACAAACAAGTTCAGCCTCGTCTGCCTTTCTAGCTAAGGATACTGCTATTGGCAAGTCTGCAAATAACATCATCACTGTCTCTCTGTCTCGTGTTTAATTGCATAGTAATTCACAACAAAGAATACCATTTGGCCCATCATGTGTTGGTGCTTTGTTCGAGCAATCCAAAATTAATTCCACTGCCCTGCTCTCCCCATAGCCCACAGTCCTCTTCTTCACATGATTACCCTCTTTTCTCTTAAAAGATGCAATGGTCTCTGCCTCAACTACTCTTTGTGGAATATCATCCCATGTTCAAATAACTTTCTACATAAAGAAATTTCTCTTCATCTCTCCTCGCTCTCAGTAACAATTTAAAATTGATGCCTTCTCATCAGCAACTCCCCAACCAAAAGAAACAGTCTTTCCTTATTCCATCAAAACTCATGATCTTGAAAACTTCCATTAAATCACCTAGCCTTCACCCTCCACTTATTATTCCCTTCTGTCTCTATCCTTCACTTTTATTTCTCCTATCCCTCAATTTTGTCTGTTCCCTCCTTTACTTATCTTTCTCACCTTTCTGCTTCAATAGTTTTCATTTCTTACAGCACTGGAGCAGTTATGTAGAAAGTAGCCTGGGGAAGATATGGGAGCCTGATCTTCAAGTTTGTCAATGAGCCAGGAGTAGGAGAATAGGGAGCAAAGCTTTTAAGAACAGGAAGCCAGAAGTGGGGCTTTCAAAAGATGAGGAAACAGCTTCAAAAAAGAACAGGGAGCAGGATTCAAAAGATAACAGAGAATGCAGGACTTTAAAAGTAGCATGTTGGTCAGGAATGTATCAATCAATACTCCTATAGTCACTGACTTTGCTTGGGTAATCCTGGCAGCCCTCCAGTACTTCACCAAATTCTTCATGCATGAACCTGGACAGTGAGTGTTGGCAGGTTATTCAACCATGAAGGTGACCAAAGCCAAGCTCAATCCAGTCCCCATCTGTATCTAGATACCCATACCTTCGAAAACAGGTTACCAGTTAGCCCATGAGCACCAAGGTCTACTGTGTTCACCTACTGAAATAGGATGATGAGGGAGCCTGATCTTCAAGTTTGTCAATGAGCCAGGAGCAGGAGAATAGGGAGCAAAGCTTTTAAAAAGAACAGGAAGCCAGAAATGGGGCTTTCAAAAGACAAGAAAACAGGGCTTATAAGTCACACCTACTGGTGTGGGGAACTTCTAAGTTTCAAATCTCTGAAACAATTACAACATTTAAAAAATAACAGTGGTGCAGAATATTGTTTCTGCTTGGTGGCCTGGCAAGACATTCCTAAGGTGCACTCATGTATCTGCTAGATTTTGGCACGGCATCAGCAGGACCCTGGGAACAAGTCTGCCATTCTCTTGAATGTAGCTGGTGCACAACTTGGGGAGATTCATCATTAAAGGATAATATGAAAATTGGAACAGTTGACCTCCTCAACCCGACGTGATTAGCAACCCAACGTGAATACCTCCCTTTCCTCTCCAAAGTCCTTGAACGTGTCAGTACAAACCCATGCCCATCTTTCCCATAACTCCAAGTTTGAACCTCTCTCCAATCAGGTTTCTGCCCCTGCCACAGCACTGAATCAAAGTCACAAATCACATCCTCTGCGACAGTGACCGTGGTGTGGTACACTGTCTCCTCAATCTCTCTGCAGCCTTTGACAGAGTCAGGCACACCATCTTCCTCCAACACCTCTCCTCTGTTGTCCAGGTCAGCAGGACTGTCCTCACCTGGTTTCACTCTTAACTTATCCAGTCGTAACCAGAGAATTTCCTGCAATGGCTTCTCTTTCCGTCCCCGCAATATCATCTCTGGATTCTCCTAAAATCTATCCTTAGCCCCCCCTCCATTCCTCATCTACATGCTTCCATTCGGCGGCATCATCCAAAGACAGGTTCCACATATACGCTGGTGACATCCAGCTCTACCTCACTTGTCAGATTGCTTGTCCAACATGAGCTGTAATTTCTTCCAATTAAACATTGGCAAGACAGACGCCATGGTCTTCAGCCACCACCACAAACTCCGTTCTCTCACCACAGTCACAGGCCTAACCAGACTGTTCGAAACCTACTTGACCCTGAACTGAGCTACCGAACCTGTATCCTCTCCATCACAAAGACCACCTATGTCCACCTCCGTAATGTTGCCAGTCTCCGCTCCTGCCTCAGCTTATCTACTGCTGAAATCCTCATCCATGTTTTGTTACCTCCAGACTCGACTATCCCAATGCTCTCCTGGTCGGCCTCCCATCTTCAACCCTCCAATAAACAAACTCATCCAAAACTCTTCCCCACCATATCCTAACGTGCACCAAGACCTGTTCACCCATCACCCTTTGCTCGCTGACCTATTGGCTACCGGTTCAACAACACCTCAATTTTAAAATTCTCATCCTTGTGTTCAAATCCCTCCATGGCCTCGCCTCTCTCCGTAACCTCCTCCAGTTCTATAACCTTCCAAGAACTCTGCATTCCTCTTACTCTGGCCTCTTGTACATCCCCCACTCCCTTCGCCCCACAACTGGAGGCTGTGCCTTCAGCCATCCAGACCCTATGCTCTGGAATTCCCTCCCTAAACCTCTATCTCCTTCGTTAAGACGCTCCTTAAAACCTACCACTGACCAAGCTCTTAGTCACCCATCCCAATATCATCTCCTTTGGCTCAATGTCAATTTTTGTCTGATTACACTTCTGTGACATGCCTTGGGATTTTCTTTTTTAAAGTTAAAGCTGCTACAGTTTGCGGTTGGTTGTGGTTGATGATGATGATGATGGAGGGGTGTAAGAGTGGTGGATTGGAGGTTCCAGGTTATGGGAGGGTTATGCTATGCAGTGACATTCTAATCTTGGAATACTGGGGAAAGGTCTAGGGCGTGGTAGCACTGGGGAGGTCAAGGTCAGGCAGCATTGCGAGATGGGGTCATGAGACCTCATACGTTGCAGGAAAGGATGCCCCGGAGCATGGTACATCGGCGAGACCATGCAGACGCTGCGACAACGGATGAACGGACACCGCGCAACAATCGCCAGACAGGAGGGTTCCCTCCCAGTCGGGGAACACTTCAGCAGTCAAGGACATTCAGCCACCGACTTTCGGGTAAGTGTACTCCAAGGCGGCCTTCGAGACACACGACAACGCTAAATCGTCGAGCAGAAATTGATAGCCAAGTTCCGCACCCATGAGGACGGCCCCAACCGGGATCTTGGGTTCATGTCACGCTACACGTAACCCCACCAGCGAACAAAAGTTATCTGTTTTTAATATAACGGGTCATTTGCCGTCTTTCTCTTCCTTCCGGATGTTTCTGCCTTTTTTTTTGGTTGTTTGTATATTCGGTGGCCCTGTAGGTAACACCTCTCTGTCTGCACACTGTGATTGCCTTGGCAACGGGCAGTTGGAAAGACTATCTGTAATCACCAGGTATTGTTCTGTGATTTATAAATGCGAAAGGTTCGAGGATTTCATTTCCACATTCACCCGAGGAAGGAGGAAGCCTCCGAAAGCTTGTGAATTTCAAATAAAATTGTTGGACTATAACTTGGTGTTGTAAAATTGTTTACAATTGTCAACCCCAGTCCATCACCGGCATCTCCACATCATATAATAAATTAAATCAGTACATGGATTATGTGTTCCATTGTAAATCCTGCAAGAATTTACCACGGGGGGGGGGGGGGGGGGGGAATCTCATTATATTTCCACGCTTGTTAAGTTTCCCTGTGATACCAGTAAACAACATTTTCTTCTGTATAAATTTAAAAACTTACCTGTAATGCCCTTCTGTCACAACACACAGCCTGTTGATCCACTGATTGCTTCTTGGTAACAACAGCATCTGCTGTTCTATGTTCCAGATTTAAACTTGCCAATTTTTGGAAAGTTTTTTGAACTTTTAATAAGTTAAAGTTATTTTTACACCTATATCCTTTGTTTCCTGGCCCTGTACTCGAATGCCACCTTTCCCCAAACCACAGCAATCACTTACAGGCATCCCATTCCTGTGCGGAGTCATCAAGCCAATGCATTTCCACTAGCCTCCCACCCTGATACCTGGTTCCTACCTTTCCTTATCTTCCCTTTGGCCATTACAATGATTCCAGCCACAAAGACAGTGTAACGTCCCAATTTTATCTAAATTTTGTGAAACAGTTTAGTGGATCATTTAAGCGTTGTTTTAACTCGATGCCTTCGTGGTTAAAGCAAACCATACTCAATTAATACACGTGACCTCTTATGTCCAGTACAAGACTTTTCAGAAACCATTTACATCCTAGAACTGGCATGCAAATTAGTAATTGCTGCACGTAATGTACACTCACAGAAATGGCAATAAAATCTCAAAGTCAAACCGCCTTGCTTTGTAAAACAGAACATGAATGGGAATTAACAAATTCAGTGACTTCTGTACAAATTCACAAACACACAAATTTCTAATCAACATATCAACACAAGTGAAAAATATTGACTGTGCTGCTGTATAATACATTAAAGCCGTCAGAGAAGGGGTGTTTACAAGATGCCTGACGGAAGGACACCTTCACCTACTCTCTTCCCTTACCAAATAAATTGATTCTGGCCATGTGTTATTTACTGCATTATACATTTCCCAATAATTTCCTGTTGGTAAAAGAAATTCTATGTGGTGTAGACACTAAAAGCTGTACATTGCTAACAGAGATAAAAATAGGTCACTTCATTACCACCATCATTTTGTGTCACAGGCATGATTTTTATTTTTAAAAACTTCTCAAAGCTTTAAAAAGTAAATATATATATATATAAAAACTATATTCTATTAAAAACATCTGCACACATCCCCTATCAACTTTTTTCCCCCGATATAAATTCCTATATCCACATTTATAATGTAAACTAGTCATACTGTAATTACACCCACCTTCCAGTGGCGACGTTGCAGCACCTCAGCTTCGCATCTCCCAGCTCCTCAGCCTGCATTGCAGAAAAACTCTCTACTGCTTCCCAAACTGCCGTACATTTTGCTACTTAACTAAGTCTATATATATCTATATAATCTATTTTTTATTAAATTTGGTAGGTGGGGCACACATTTCATTGAAAACTCCTGCTATACGATGCAGGTGGCGCTATGATACCTAGTTTCCTTGTTTAAGATGTCACACTTCCCTGTCAAAGCCTATGACTACATAATACCTGCTACTTTATAATGCGTACATCATTCTGTGATTGTGCAATCTGGCCACCGAATTCCAATTAATCACTTAAAACATTAGAAAAAAATTCCATTAGCATTTATTTTCTCAAAAATGTTAAGTATGGGTTTAAACAAAATAAAATAATATATTTCACAATAACATGATTAGATGCATCCACTGCCTTTAGTTACTTTTAATCCCTTCATTAAAGTTGTTACTTGAAGGAATCAGACCCTTCCAAACGTCTGGGCTTGGACAATGGTTTTGTCCAGAGTGTGGCTGAGCTGAATTTAAATTGTATAGTCTGAGCACTTGCAGTGCTCAGACTATACAATATTCCCCAATATCCAGCTGAGCAGATAGGATATTTTTCTTTAATTTCAGTTCAAGTTTTTTTTAGTTAATTATTTGAAGAAAAGCCAAATTTCAAAAATTTTCAGGTAAAATTTGTATTTTTTTTAAATGGAGAGGTTGTGAAAGAGAAACAAAGTGACAGTGTTCTATTATGCACCTACGTGGCTCTTCTTTCATGTGCCATAAACTTTAGAAAGTGTATTAAGCTGAGAGGGGAGGGAGTCAGACAGACCGGGGTTGGAGGGGGGGGGGTGGGGGGGAGGGAGGAGGAGGAATGATGAGAGGAAAAAAAAAGTGCTTTCCTCATTGCAATTGAGTTTATTTTTCAAACAGTCTCTAATTAACTCCTGTTAAGTTGGCAGTTAATTAATATGTTCACATTTTTCTAACAGCTGTCAGAGAGGGTAGAGCAAATGGACTCCAATTTTGAAAGCACAAATTACCTGCATTTTGTTGATAGGTTAGTAATTAGAATGTTTACAAACTCTTATGTGCAAGAGAGACAGACAGACACATCCAGCAGCAAATCACAAAATATGAAATTCAATGTTTAGAGATCCCTTACAAGTGTGCACAGACAAGAGATTTTTAAAAAATATTTCCTAAAAAAAAAGACACATAAAACAGGAAAATACTAGAAAGTTATAAAAAAAAAATCCACAATTTACTGCAAGCTATAATTTAGTTTCCAAAAAGAATCAGCAGCAAAACTGCCTTTATCATGTTGCAAAAATAGGGCAAATAGCAGCTTATCGTACAAAATAAAAGAACTAGCTTAAAAATGAAATTCTGAACCAGTTTTAAAAATGAATACTTAAGATCTTATAAGAATGTTGATATTTGGATATATTCCACTTACTGCTCAACTTAAACTGGGGACTTGGCACAAATACAACATCGGTGCTGGTGCCAGTAACACGGCATTCCCAGAACACCACAACCATACTCCTTCACTCCATTCCCAAGCTGTAAAAGCCAAAAACTGTATTATGTATGAAGCTTTGATGTGAAATGTGCAATTCTACAGGGCTAAGAAGCTGACAGGAGGAATGGCCACATTACTACACACTTAGCATTTCAAGTGATCCCGGATGGAGCCAGGGAAATAAGTAGCTGTAATCAGATCACTTTCATCGGAATCAACGTTTCAATGGACAAGAGTCAAGTTATAATTAAGTTAATTAGCTATCCATTCCACAGGCGAATAGGTACATGTAATTCCTGTTAAGTGAATAACCAGTTTCTCGTGCTAATTTAAATCACGTAGTGCAAAATAAAACCACACAGAGTTTCACTTCCTATTTGAAATAAAAACAGAAAATGCTGGAAAAGCTCAGCAAGTGAGGCAGCATCTGTGGAGAAAGAAACAGAGTTAATGTTTCAGGTCGAAGACCTTTTGTCAGAACTGGAAGATGCTAAAGAGTTAAGTGACAAAAGGTCTTCGACCTGAAACGTTAAGTTTCTTTCTCCACAGATGCTGCCTCACTTGCTGAGCTTTTCCAGCATTTTCTGTTTTTAGTTCAGATTTCCAACATCCACAGTATTTTGCTGCCTCACTTGCTCAGCTTTTCCAGCAAGCTTTTGATTCAGCTCCTATTTGCTATCCATCGACTCCAGCTGGATGGTGCACATCAGGTAAGAAGAGAATCAGTCTCAACTGTGACTCTTGTCCCACCCGCACAGACCAGTTAAACAGCCCGCCAGCATTCACTGAATCCTCATACATTAAAGCTACTTTGATATTGGGTTTGGTGGGTTGTTAGAGCCACCAACTCCCAATGCATAGCTCACTCAACCAGCAGCAACTCCCAGAATAAACTTGCTAGATTCATCAAGATTAACTACCAGGAAGACCTGTTTATTTTTAACACTGGGTGTAACACAATGGCTGGCCTTAACAAATGAGCTGTTTGAGGCCCACTCACCAGCACCAATATCCCAATGAACACAAATGAAGGCATCTTCAGAATAGCCACTTGGGCAATGTACTAGAGACCTATTGCCACCCAACAGGAAGAAACACTTTTGAGAGAAGGGGAGGAAACTGGCAAAAGTTTTCTACTGATCAATTTCTCATACTTTCCATTGTAGTGGACAATCTAAATTGGTTTCTGCTGCATTTTATTTTTCAGCAAAGCCTCATTCTCAGCTTCATATGGGTTCAGATCTATGTCTTTCATCCATATCTTACGTTATTATCCTAGGTGCCACCTCTCTCAGATTTACCTTAATCACTTATATGCTCTCATGCTATGGCACTAATATTTCTTTTCAATTGTCTTCCACATAAACACTGAATTTTGTTCCTATTGCTCTCCCATATACTAAAATACTCACCTTGTATCTGTTAAGGACACATGGTTATGTTCCAGCAGGAATCAGCTGATGTTTCTCTTCCATAGCTCAGTGGGGTTCAGGCCAAGCATAGCACCCAAATCACCACCTCAAGAAAGATTAGCTAATTCAGGACAAACCTGAGATCAACCTGGGAACTTCTAGGTTCTGTTTTGATCAGATTTACATTGCATTCAGAAATCTAACATATGTACATCATATGTAGATAGCTTCCTGCATGCCGACAAAGATCCTGCGTGAAAGTCAATTTCGTGATTTTTATGCTACTGAGATGTCAAGTTAGTGTTACCAATAAATGTTTTGAGCTACATGGTTCAGCACACCAGCTTTCTTTTCTCACCCCATATTCAGCCCCTTAGTTCCTTGCCCTTCCCTCAGAAGTACCTTGTTTTCCCTTAATCAGCGGCAAGAAACAGTTCTGTTGCACTCATTCTACGATCAAACCACTACACATCCTGAGGCAGTTCATAAATATTTCAGGAAAAACTTCCAAAAACATCAGATCATTCATCTTGTTGAACCAAGTTCAAAAACTGCCTGAACAGTCATACTGCTTCCAAATTAATTTTAATCCAACAATTCCCTTCAACAATTGCTAAAGATCCTCTAATAGCATTGGAGAAAGGGGGAAATGATCAAATACTACTTGAAATGTACCTTAACTGAAATTTAATTTTAAATTTAAAACATGTCCACTCCTGAAACTGAAGAGGTTACTTACATCAATTTTCATAAATACCCAATTAATGTAATTAGCAATACTTTGTGCTCAATAAATTGCATGAATAGCAAAAAATGTTTTTTTTTAAATTAGTACATTTTTCAGGAATCTCCTTTTTGCTCATCAGAATTGCAGTTGAACCCAGAGCAAGCACAATTTGACCATAATTAATTATTTTCTTACAATAATTTGCATATCCTATACATTAAAGGATTCCACCACATGATTGCCACTCTTCAATTGGTAATCTGTTATGCTATGGAATGCACTATACGAGGATTATTTCTTCTACCTGGTGTCATTCCAGGGAGCTATGTACTTGAAAATGATCCAAGTCAATCAGGCTCACGTTATTTAAAAGGACATATCAAAAAGATGATACTCAAGATTACACAGTGATCTGATTGGCAACCTCACAATTACCTTAGCTAAAATCACTGGATATCAAGAGAGACACAGTATTAACAGAAATAGCTATATAAATATTTCTAAAACAATCTCTGGAACCAAAAAAGACAAAAACAAACACAAGCGCATGCACACGTATTGTCATCAGCACTGAAACTTCCCACAACAGTGACATTAGTTTAAGCACAAAGATCCCAGAACTCACCAAAAAAAACTATCCTGAAAAGCTGGACATGAAGGCTGTAGAACCACTAGACAGGACAGATGGTGGCAAAAGGCCTTGGTCAGCAGCAAGAACCTCCAGTCCACCAAGAAAGGAACTAACAATATACTTTATACACACACATTGGCAAGCTATTTGAAAATAGTCTGTAAATTCCCTGCAGTAGAGGCTTCCTAAATGCAACAACACAGTAATCATGGGTTGGCACTGGAACAGACTAACTGGACAATTAGGCTGATCACATTCCCACATGGATTGTTCAATGTTAATTTTACAAAATTTTATGCCAAAATATTGCACTCTAACACAATGACAGGTTGGATTGCACGCTACGCAGAAAAATATATAGTTTTGAATTACCACAAAAAAAGGGGGAAAAAAATTGATCAAGATTGTGATTTTCACTATAACTCTTTTCCAAGTTAAAATGGACAAAAAAGGTGTCAGCACTGGCTCAGTGGTAGCACTGAGAAGGTTGTAGGTTCAAGTCCCACTCCAGAGACTTGAGCACATAATCCAGGCTGACACTTAAGTGCAGTACTGAGAGAGTACTGCACTGTTGGTGGTGCCGTCTTTAGGATTTGACATTAAACAGAGGCCTTGTCTGCCCTCTCGTGGAGGTAAGCGATTCTATGGCACTATTTCAAAGAAGAGCAAGGTATCCTGGCCAACATTTATCCTTCAACCATCATCACTAAAACAGATTGTCCGATCATTATCTCATTGCTGTATGTGGGGTCTTGCTGTGCGCAAATTGGCTGCAGCGATGCCTACATTATAACAGTTCAAAGTACTTCATTGGCTGTACACACTCGGAGGCATCCCAAGGTTATGAAAGGCGCTATATAAATGCAAGTTCTTTTTCTAGATTTTTATTTCAGAATAAAATCCTTTAAAAAGATCAATGGTACAAAGCGTGAAAGTGTTACAAAAATAAATAGCAATCCAAAACAGATTAGAACACTGCACTAAAGGCGTAGCAAAAAACTAAGATCTACATATAGCAGAGTAAGGACATGTATAAGCAAATAGGTACACAGGGAAGGGAAGGTCAATGTTCAAAAGACACGATGCCAGAGTAACTGGAGCATGGACAAAACATCCCACGAAACAGAGGAAGGGAACAAAGAGGGGGACACAAGTGTAAACAAAGCAGCAGGTGCAAAGAGCCAAAGCAAGATGAGGGGATCATCTTCTAAAGGATGAAACCTTATGGAGAAAATGAAGTTCACACCACAATCAGATCTCAAGGTCCCAGCCCCATTCAGTGCCCAATAATGTCAAAATGGGGACCAAATCCATAAGAATTTAGTCTAAGAAAGCTAAACAAAGCACAGCGTTGTATCTTCCATAGGAGATTGACTCATGAATGACAGTGTTCTGGATGCAAGTTGCAAACAGGAGATGAATAATTTAGAACAGGTAATCGTGGCTGATACTTTCTTTCACCAGCCCAAGAACACTTAAGCTATCTAATAAAACCTCCAGTTAAATTATTTTGCATTGATACAGAAGAGGGCAGGTACACTTTCAGCAACATTTTATTAAAAACTATTAAATTACTCATTACTAGGACAAAAGAAAGAACTTGCACTTAAAAAGCACCTTTCACATCCTCAATTAAATACTCGAAGTGTAGTCAATGCTGTAAAGTAGCAAACACAACAGCCAATTTGTTCACAGCAAGGTTCAACAAACAACAATGAGATAAATGACCAGATAATTTGTTTTGGCAGTGTTGGTTGAAGGATAAAAATTGGCCAGAACGCCCATGCTCTTCTTCAAATAGTGCATTCTTTTACGTGAACCTGAGAGGACAGACAGGGCCTTGATCCCTTCATTTTGCTTTGGCTCTTTGCTCCTGCTGCTTTATTTACACTTGTGTCCCCCTGTATTAATTTTCTTAGTTGTCTTCCTCTCTGTTTCGTGGGATGTTTTGTCCATGCTCCAATTACTCTGCTGGAATCGTGTCTTTTAAATGTTGACCTTCTATCCTCATCACTGACCCTCCCTTCCCTGTGTACCTATTTGCTATACATGTCCTTACTCTGCTAAATGTAAATCTTCCAAAAGACACCACTCCTGACAATGCAGCACTCCCTCAAGTACCGCAATGAAGTGTGAGCTTGGATTATGTGCTCCAGTCTCTGGAGTGGATCTTGAACACACGATCTTCTGAGTCAGAGATGAAAGTGCTACCACTGAGCCAAGGCTGTCACAAGTGATTTGGAAACCATGGGCAAATTTTATGTTAAAGTTGGGGAAATACCACAGTATTTGCTTAAAAGGGTGCTTTAATGCCAAATGGAGAAATTAAAGTTGTTCTTATTTTTCCAAAAACTTGTTTGAAATTTTATAAGCACTACCTCCAAAAGACAGTAACCATCTGATGTTACATCCAATAAATGGTCCTCTCTCTGAATTTGAAGTCAGTAGCTCCTCAGAGATCAGCATTGGGATCACAGGAGGCAACCACATGCTGCCTTTAGCACACACTTTTATGTAGATTGGGCTGGAGGGATGGTGAGGGAGGAGTAGCAATCTATTCAATCTAAACATCGCTGAAGTTAAAAAACTGATACAAAAGGCAATAATCTAAATTGTAACAGCTTGGGTCTGTGATGGGTTCGACAACTAGAAAGCATTTTTAAACCACAAATGTGCAATTTGGAGGGGTACAATCCCACTTATCTTAGTAGATAACAAAAAAAATCACAAGATTTCATAAGAAAGTTTTAGAAAAAACCCCTTTAACCCATTTGACCATAACTTTCCAACTCCACCTCTCCCCATTGCAGCAGCTAGCTGTTTCACAAGTAAGTCCAGTGCCCTGGGTACTGTTTCCAGCTGTTGATTGACTTATACACAAAAGTATTGACCAGAACACCAGAAAAACACTCTGCCCTTGGGTTAGTATCATCTTTAACATCCACCTGAACTACTGGAACAGGCAGATGGGGAAACTCATCTGAAGGATGGGATGTTTGACAATGCAGGGCTCCCTATTGCACTGAAGTATCTGGCTAAATTATGCGCTCAACTCCTGGGATAGGGCTTGAACTCTCAACCTTCTAATTAGTACTACCATTAAGTCAAGAGTACTACCATTAAGCCAAGCTGACATGATTAAGAAGCTAATGAGCCAATATCTAAAGTCCTCAAACATTTCTTTGAGGCTGAAGAGCCTTTGTTACTGAGGATTCAAGATCAGCAACTTTGAATCAGCTCATTTTCCATTTTTATTTAAGTTTAAAATGGTCTGCTTCTGCAAGATAGCCATCTCACAGTCACAAATCTGCTCATTTAAGTATTAAGATTTCAGCTCCCCGATGACCTAATATTACACCATGACAAATTACTAACTCACATTCACTGAATAGCATATTTTGAGAGATGAGGGAGGCATTTTTAGTAGACATATGCACAGTGCTCTAATTTACTTACACCTTTCCAGATAGTAAAATATATTACAATATGCAAAGGAAGTATTAGAAAAATTCCTCCATCAATGCAACATGAGCACTTTGCTCCATGACTCAATACTCTTTAGATCTAATTATTCATTTATACCATTAAAAATTAGTCACATTCTGCATCATGTTCCACATGGCTCCTGGCAAAGCTTTCCAAGTTACCACTGCAATACTGCTTTCAATTAAAAAACATTGCTGCAGAACACACAAAGAATCTCAATGGGATATTTATGCAAAGTGAAAATCATTCCTTAGGAATTCAACATCATGACAACCAGTCATTCTGATTTGTAATATTATGCAGGTTGAGATTTCATGGTATGACTACACAGAGCGTCTCATGATATAACCCAGAAGAATCAATAATTCCCCAAATAGGTAGCAAATGAGACAAGACAGGAAAATGATTATAAATGAAATTATTCTGGTGGCTAAATATCTTCAGAAAGAAGCTTGATCTATTAATGTAAAGCAAGTAAAATGCAACGTTCAATTACTGCATCAAACTCACTCAAGGTATGTTTTTTGGCTTTCCTCTTCTAATTTTCTTCCACCTGAACACAGGAACTCGAGACACCAACACTCCTCCAGTGCCTAACCCAAGATTCTTTACACATGAGCCCAGACAGCAGTGTTAAACTACTCAACCACAGTGAGAGGTTCAGAACCAAGCCCAATTCTGTCCTCACTACACACACTTCCAACAAGTCAATGGGTATCATTGAAGGAGGCAGAAACCTGGCCAAACTTTTCGTTTCCCTGGGCAATGAGTAATTGTAGCACCTGTTCGCTACCATCATCCTCATAGAATTATAGAATCGTTACAGCACAGGAGACCATTCAGCCCATCGAACCTGTGCCTGATTAAAATCAGCTAACCCAGGATAAACTAAGGATTGAACCTGGAACTTTCCTTGTCCAAAGGTTCAGTACCACACGACGTAGTGCATTAACCCTACAGAAAATTTAGCTATTTCTAATATTGCATTCACCAACTTCAGTTGTAAACTAATAATGAGGTGGGTTCATTCTTGGTTTGATGCAACAGGACAAATGTTGCACAGAAATAAAGCTAAGTACTACAAAACAGCCTCACTTCAAAGCAAAATAAAAAGACATACATGCTTACGATCACTTTTTTTTAAAAATAAAGATCAATGGTACAAAGTGTGAAAGTGTTACAAATTGAAAGAAATGGTTTATGCTGCAAACGATAAACTAATAAGGGAAAAGCTTTCTTATTACCAAAGTCCAAATGATAATTCATTTAATCATTCGGGACTGGCCCTGTACAATTTCACCAAGTCTTTGTGAGCTCTGAACAACCACCAGGGTCAAATGCGAGCCGTATCTGTCCTCATTATAGCTGGCTGCGTGCACCAGTTACACCATTTCCATCTGAACAGTGAAAGTGGGCTTTCAGTTCGCATTAGAAAAACTGCAAATAACCCGAAGATGCTGAATTGCAATGTTATCTTACAAAACTGAAGGCAAATGATTACTAACCCCTCCTTGCTAGGAAGCTTTGAAACCAAATTAAAACTCGGATTGTAGCAAACATTTGTACTGCCCTTGAGGGGTGGTTTTGGGGGGGGGGGGGGGGGCTTCAAAGCTTTTGATATCTACTTTTTTTTCCCCTTGTAGGGTGCATCTCATTATCTCATTGAGTGGTTTCACATGCTGCAGTCAGATAAGGCGAAATGTCTCAATAATTTCCATCTAGCAACTGATGAGGGCACAGAAAGACTTGGAAAACTGTACTAGTTAAACAGGCAAAACAAAAGAGTTGCCATATCTTAACGTATGCTCCAGCAAATGGTGGTTAACTCCGCTTTTAATTTCTTTATACAAAGGACAGAATTCCAGGCAATACCACTGTCTGGTTCAGTGTTTTATATGCAATGGGTATAACTTTACCACTAACAAGGTGCAGACTTTCTGGATTGATATCAGTGATGAAGTGCAGTACTTGCATTTGTGGCACAAACTACTGTGTTAACAATTCCCATGACATTGCTCCAGAATGACAGCCTCCCCACATCCCTCCATTGTTGGGTGGTGCAGCCTCTGGCATAAAATAGCCCATCTTCATCAAGCTTGCTCAGTTGCATGGTTTTGGACTATACTAGATTCAAGAACAAGAGATGGGGTTTCCCTCTGGCCCACCATCAGGGCTAATCCATCGCTGTGCAATGAACAGTTTTATAGAACACTGCAGTTGCTAAATGCAGCTGATGTGTCACATTTTCTTGAGGATTGCAACTCTTCTAACAGCTTGCTCGACCATCTTTAACCAAGTATGGATGAGATGCTATTGCCAACGTTAAGTAGGTAGATATCTGCATGCCCTTTGGAAGAAATGAGAAAAAGGAACATCATGGGCTCTCAAGGAGTCAAGAATTGGGGGCAGTCAATTAGCAGCCGAAAATTACTTGAATTCTGAGAGAAATGGAGGAAAGGGATAGCATTAAGATCTAGTAAGTATCTCCTTATGCATACAGTGTAATATATACCAAAAGCAGAGGCTTTTCATGATGCTGTCAATACATACTTGGGCAAAAAGCTTCATTGGATGGTAGAAATAAAATAGTTGCTTAACAAAATACATGTGTGACAATTAGAAGATATATACAAGCAATACAAGAGGTAAAAGCAGAAATGACCAAGCCAACAGCAAGAACCCTCTAACTAAAGTTAGATAAAATAGCATAACAAACAGTAATTTTTATCACTCCTGTGGTGAAACATTCCTAGAATCCCTCTTTCACAGTAGCAGAGAAAAAGATTCTACCCTGAAATATTCACCTTTCACAGTGAAACACCACTGCTGTAGTCAATTGAAATTGAAATCAATATGCTTACATTATCCACATCACAGAACTGAATTCTGAAATAACATTCACAGCAGAGATAAAGTTTCCATTAGATAAATGACATTACTGTTCTTGTTGTAATCATTTAATCCAAATCCTTGCCTATGGGAGTTCAGTATAACAGACCAACATCTCTAAAAAGGTGACAGTCACCCCCCCCCCCCCCCCCCCCAGGGCTACAAGGAATATCGCCCAGGACTACAAGGAATAAGCAGCACCTAGGTGCTTAAATGGCACAGGTCCAACAGAATGCTTAACTGTAGAATACAAGATTTACTCAGGAAGCCTTCAAGAATTCCCTTGCGACATCCTTTCTTGTAAAGTATATTCTTTAACACACAGCTATCTAATTTGACATCCTCTGCGTAACTCAAATACAACTTGAAAAACAAAAAAAAACCTGGATGTTGGGAATTTCAAAAACTTGACAAACAAGAAGAAAAATTAGAGTGAAAAAAATCCACTTTCCTAGAAGGATTGAGTGCAGGCCACACCCGGAAGGTCGTAGATTCGATTTCTAGTCCATACTAGCTTAGGTGATCTCAGAAGAGATAGCAAGTACTTTGATGAAGTGGTCCATTTGTCTCACGTGAACTTGGACAGCAAGTTTCTGGGGATAGTCAACAACAACAACATGCATTTAAATAGCGCCTTTAATGTAGGAAAATATCCCAAGACGCTTCACATTATCAAACAAAATCTGACACCGAAACATTAGGACAGGTGACCAAAAGTGTGGTCGAAGAGGTTTTAAAGAGCATCTTAAAGGATGGTAGATAGATAGGTGGAAAGGTTTATGGAGGGATTTCCAGAGCTCAGGGCCTAGGCAGCTGAAGGCACAGCCGCCAATGGTGGAGTGATTAAAATCGGGGATGTGCAAGAGGCCAGAATTAGAGAAGCACAGAGATCTCGGAGCGTTGTAGGGCTGGAGGAGGTTGCAGAGACAGGGAGTGGCGAGGCCATGGAGGGATTTGAAAACAAGGGTGAGAATTTTAAAAATCGAGGCATTGCCGGACCAGGAACCAATGTAGGTCAGCGAGCTCAGGGGTGATGGATGAAGGGGACTTGGTGCGAGTTAGGATACGGGCAGCAGAGTTTTGAATGAGCTCATGTTTATGGAGGGTGGAAGATGGGAGGCTGGCCAGGAGAGCATTGGAATAGTCAAGTCTAGAGGTAACAAAGGAATGGATGAGGGTTTCAGTAGCAAATGCGGGCGATGTTACGGAGATGGAAGTAGCGAAGCGGATACGTGGTCGGAAGCTCATCTCAGGGTCAAATAAGACGGCAAGGCTGCAAACAGTCTGGGTCAGCCTCAGACAGTGGCCAGGGGGAGGGATGGAATCAGCAGCTGGGGAACAGAGTTTGTGGCAGGGACCGAAGACAATGGCTTCGGTCGTCCCAATGTTTAGTTGGAGGGAAATTTTTGCTCATCCAGTACAGACAAGCAGTGTGACAAATTAGAGACAGTGGAGGGGTCGAGAGAGGTGGTAGTGAGGTAGAACTGGGTGTCGATAGCGTACATGTGGATCCTGACGTTTTTGGATGATGTCGCCGAGGGGCAGCATGTAGATGAGAAATAGGAGGGGGCCCAGGATAGATCCTTGGGGGACAACAGAGGTAACGGTGCAAGAGCGGGAAGAGAAGCCATAGCTGGTGATTCTCTGCCTATGACTGGATGGATAAGAACGGAATCAGGCAAGCTGGATGACTAAGGAGGTGTTGGAGGAGGATGGTGTGGTCAACAGCTGCAGACAGATCGAGAAGGACGAGGAGGGATTGTTTACCACGGACACAGTCACATAGGATGTCATTTGTGACTTTGAAAAGCACCATTTCAGTACTGTGGCGGGGCAGAATCCTGATTGGAGGGATTCAAATATGGAGTTATGGGAAAGATGGGCACGGATTTGGAAGGCGACAACAACGACTTTGCAGAGGAAAGCAAGGTTGGAGATGGAGCGGAAGTTTACAGGGTCAGAGGGGTCAATGGTGGTTTTTTTTTTGAGGAAGGGGGTGATGACAGCAGACTTGAAAGGGAGGGGCACAGGAGCTGAGGAGGGGGAACCATTAACAAGATCAACTAACACGGGGCCCAGTAAGGGAAGTTGGCGGTCAGCAATTTAGTGGGAATAGGGTCGAGGGAGCAGGAGGTGGGTCTCATGGTCAAGATGAGCTTGAAGGGGGCATGAAGGGAGATCGGAGAGAAACTAGAGAAAGAGGAGAGTTCACGGCTGGGGCAGGAGGGAACCTTAGGGGAAGTTTGGCTTGGTGGGCTAGGGGAAGGGCGGGAAGCAGCAGAGGCAGCTGAACGAAAGGTCTTACTCAGTGATAAGGAAGTCCATGAACTCCTCATACTTGTTGGTGGTGAGGGTGGAGGAGAGAGGAATAAGAAAACGGTTTGTAACGGAGAAGAGAAGCTGGGTGTTTTCTTTGAATTCTAGGATAATCCTGGAATATTGAGCAATTTTGGCAGAGGAGAGCAGGACCCAACAGTTCTTTATGTGGTCCCGCCAGATTTGGTGATGAATGTCTAAACCAAATGTCCGCCACAAACATTCATGTCTGCATCCCGTGGAAGGGAACGGAGATGAGGGCTGTACCGGGTGGGGGTGGGTGGGAGCAGTTGGGGGAACGACCACGGTGAAAGTTTTAATGGGGACAAGGACATTAAAGGTGGAGGTGAGAGTGTGAATGAGCAGATCGGTAGCTGCAGAAATGTTGTGGTAAATGGAGGGCCAAAGGCCAAGTTGAGAATTTGAAGGTGCCGTGAGTGACTTGGGCGAAGAGTTTTTTCCGGGGGTGGACACAGAAGAAAGTGGAATTGGGAGGGGGGAGGGGTATGTGGGTGGCGAGGGATACAAGGAAGTGATCAGAGATGGCCTTATCCGTGATTGACATAATGGCAGTAGAGAGGCCATGTGACCTGGCAAGGTCAGAGGGGGTGGCTGTGAATATGGTTAGGGGAGTTTATATGGAGGGAGAGAATGAAGGAGGATAGGAGGGCTGTGAAATCAGGAGAGGGCATGATGAGTTGAGATGGAGGTTGAAATCACTCGGTGAAGAGGATGAGGGAGGAAAGCAATGACGATAGCTTGGCAAGGAATTGCCGTGGTATTTGGACGGGTGGTAGAGAACAAGGATTTTAAAGGAGGTGGGAGGGGTGGAACAAGGCGAGATGCTCAAAGGAGGAGAAGGTGCCAGCGGAGTAGGGGGACAGACCAAGGTGTGATTTGGTGATAAGGGCGACACCACCACCGCAGCGGTCTGGATAGGGCAAGTGGTGGAAGATATAGTCAGGCGCAGAGGCTTCATTAAGGGGGAAGGTGTCATCACCCCTCAGCCAGGTTTCAGTCAAGGCCACAATGTCAATGTGATCATCCACAATAAGCTCATGGATGGCAAGGGCCTTGTTCACAAGTGGATGGACATTCTGGAGGGAAATGCAGAGAAGGGCAGAGCTGGCAGAGTCCACAGGGTCAGGGCTGGGAGGGGTCAGTGGGACACGAAGGAGATTGGTAAGATTAGCCCCCAGCAGGCACACTGGGCGGGAAAGTCGGCGAGAGAGCAGGATGAGAAGTTGGGGTTGCTGCTCGTAAGGAGGCAGTGACAAGTGCTTCAATGGGCTCTTCGGAGGATGCCAAGAGAGGCACAGAGGGCAGGAATGTCGAGAAGCAGGAAAGTAGGAAGATTAAGGGGCGCAGAGATTTGGGCGCAGAGATTTGGGCGCAGAGATTTGGGCGCAGGGGCAGAGTACCAGAGAGGGGAGAAATGAAAGGAGGCATGATGACAGGAGAGAGGGGCCTACGAGGGGTAAAGAAAAATGAAATGAAAACAGTTGGGGGGAAAAAAGAGAAATAGAAGTGATGGGCTCGGGTCCAGGGCGGCAGCCAAAACACGCACGCGAATGGACGCAGGGAAACTCAAGTTCATGGGCAGGTTAACAGCCAAGTCTGATTGAGAGCTTATTTCTCACGTGTATATTACTACGGATTACTGGATAACTAGGAGTTGCAAAATTGTAAGACCCCAAATGCAAGAATGGGTATTTATAAAACAAAGTCAATCTGTCAACACAATGCACCTAAGACTCAAATGGTGCAACCTGCTGTACTTTTAATTCAGCTTCCATCCACAAAGTTGGTTAATCACCTTACATCCTAAAGCGCGCGCGTCCACACATACATACACAAAACCTTAATAAAGGAAAACTGTGGGCCCCCAGACAGGTCAGTGGATAAATGCACTCCTTGATGTTATACTAAGACATACTGAAGTGTATATGGATCCTGATCTCAGCTGCGGCAGTTCAATTAGCCCCACAGTCTCTAGGTTGAAGGTGGGAGTGTCAGAGAGGGCTGGGCTGGCCGGGGAGAGAAATGATCCAGAATTCCCATTCTGGAGTGCTACTCAATAATTACAGCTGGAATGAGCGTGCAAGTGTGGAAATTAGTGAGGACAGAATTCATTAAGGGATGTTAAACAAAATATCCTACCGATTGTCTAGGCTCACAAATGAGGATTTAGGTGAAGCATCGGTCAGCCTGTGGAACAATACACAAGCTTGAATCATAGCCTTCACAGGGAGGAAAATGGTACAGAACATATATACTATTGTCACTTGTCTAGATACTGCAGTACTGATTTTTCTTCTTTTTCCCCTCTCCATTCCTTCCTGAAGGCACTGACTCCTTCACTGGGATAAGGTTCCACAGCTGGTGGTCACCCTGTGGTACCTCACCCAAGTGCCCATCATGCATCGGTTAGCCTTGAAAATGAAGCTGGCTATTCAACTGTAGAGACCATCATATAACCTGACATTCATAAACATATACTTTCAGCAGGAATCATTAATTTTTTCTTTCCCTAATTTAGGGATGCTACAGCGAACAGCACCACTACTGCTGCCGAGACTGAGACCAACCAATTCAGCACAGACCAAAGATCTGTACAATTCAGAAATGGAGACTTTAAGTCTAAATAGTCACAAGAAATATTGATACACCGTCTTGATTGCTCAGAAATAAAGATCCTTTCTCCTCGCCCACCCTTTTTTTTGCTTCGAAAAACTGATAATTGTTAATCGCAGTTTGAGAGTTCTGATGTGCAGCACAAGGTTATCACTACACTAAGGATCAGAGGGAAGAGAAAAGAAAGTGAAAAGTTTTAGTCATTGTTCCTCTAGGTCATCGATCTATCAAATATCTATGCCAATAGTGGGTTATTCAACAGTAATAGTGTTCGTCTCCAGCAAGTGGAATACTAAGGGTTATTTCACAAAAGCAACACCATTGTCTACATTCACTGAATTCATTTCCACTGGCTCTGCAACCAGAGGAGTCGTGTTCCTATTCAGTTAGTGATCTTATCAGGTCATGTATAAATCGCTGGTTACTTAAACATGTTTCACAACATTAACATCTAGTTTATATTCTACAAAAAAATCTTGCAGTTAAACAGAAAATGCTGGAAATACAGCTCATCAGACAGCACCTGTAGAGAGAACAGCCAATTTTTGTTTCAGGTGCACTGCAGCAACTCACCAAGGCTTCTTCGACAGCACCTCCCAAACCCACGACCTCCACCACCTAGAAGGACAACAGCAGCAGGTACATGGGAACAACACCACCCGCACATTCCCCTCCAAGTCACACACCATCCCGACTTGGACATATATCGCCGCTCCTTCATCGTTGCTGGGTCAAAATCCTGGAACTCCCTTCCTAACAGCACTGCGGGAGAACCTTCACCACACGGACTGCAGCGGTTCAAGAAGGCGGCTCATCACCACCTTCTCAAGGGCAATTAGGGATGGGCAATAAATGCCGGCCTCGCCAGCAACACCCACATCCCATGAACGAATAAAAAAAAATTGCTGCCACAGAATTGGGTTAGGGTTAGGGGACCAAAGACTCAAATGGTGCAACCTGCTGTACTTGTAATTCAGCTACCCTAACCCTAACGCAGAATTGGATGTCGGTGATGAGGGGTTGGTGTTGGGACCACTGTTCTTTTTGAAATATATTAATGATCTGGACTTGGGTATACAGGGCATAATTTCAAAGTTTGCAGATGACACAAAACTCACATGTAATAAACAATGAGGAGGATAGTAACAGACTTCAGGAGGACAGACAGACTGGTGAAATGGGCAGCAATATGGCAGATGAAATTTAATGCAGAGAAGTGTGAAGTGATGCATTTTGGTAGGAAGAATGAGGAGAGGCAATATAAACTAAGTAGTACAATTCTGAAGTGGGTGCAGGAACAGAGAGACGTACACAAGTCTTTGAAGGTGGCAGAACAAGTTGAGAAGGCTACTAAAAAGGCATACAGGATCCTTGGCTTTATAAATAGAGGCATAGGGTACACAAAAGCAAAGAAGTTATGCTAAACCTTTATAAAACACTGGTCCGACCCCAGCTAGAGCATGGATGATAGCAGAACTGAGGTTATACCCATCAAGAAAGATTGAACAGACTGGGGCTCTTTTCTCTAGAAAAAAAGACTGAGGGGTGACCTGATCGAGGTCTTTAAGATTATGAAAGGGTTTGATAGGGTAGACGTAAAGATGTTTCCACTTGTGGGGGAGATCAGAACTAGGGGCCCCAAATATAAGTTAGTCACTAATAAATCCAATAGGGAATTCAGAAGAAACTTCTTTACCCAGAGAGTGGTTAAAATGTGGAAGTTGTTATCACATGGAGTAGTTGAGGCGACTAGCATAGATGCATTTAAGGGGAAAGTAGACAAACACGAGGGATAAAGGAATAGAAGGATATGCTGATAGATTTAGATGATGTAGGGTGGGAGGAGGATCGTATGGAGCATAAACACGGCATGGACTTGTTGGGCCAAATAGCCTGTTTCTGCGCTGTACATTCTATGAATCGTGGCCAATTCTGGGCACCACACTTTAGGAAGGATGTCAAGGCCTTAAGATAGGATGCAGAAGAGATTTACTAGAATAGTACCAGGGATGCGAGACTTCAGCTACATGGAAAGCTGAGTTTGTTCTCTTTAAAGCAGAGAAGTTTAAGGGGAGATTTGATAGAGGTGTTCAAAATCATGAAGGGTTTTGATAAAGTAAAAAAGGAGAAACTGTTTCCAGTGGCAGAAGGGTCAGTAACCAGAGGACACAGATTTAAGATAATTATGGCATCTCCACATCATAGCAAAAGAACCAGAAGAGACATGAGGGGGAAAAAAATTACACACAAGTTGTAATGATCTGGAATGCACTGCCTGAAAGGGCGGTGGAAGCAGTTTCAATAGTAACTTTCAAAAAGGAATTGGATAAATACATGAAGGGGAAAATTTTGCAGGGCTATGGAAGTAATTGGTAGCTCTTTCAATGAGCCGGCATAGGCACAATGGCTTCCTTTTGTGTTGTATGATTGTAGGGGTTGGGACATACAATGGCTCAACAAGTTTCTCCAATAAGTAGCTGAATTGTGCCAAAAGATCCCAGGCTCAATCCCTAGCCTGTAATGACCCAATTTACCTTAGCCAGGTCAGCAACCAAGGTGTTACAGTGGGCTTTAGCACCTTAGATAAAGGAGGAAAACTTAAACCAGGTTTCTACTGTTGATCACCATTCAACAACTCCCATGTGGAGAAGATTTGAGCTCACTGTAGTGCCTTGTATTGTGATTAAGCATACCAACCCTCTCTGTCAAGACTTCCACAACTGAGCAAGGTACTGGAGCTTAACTAACACTTGGAGAACTATATCCCTGCAAGGAATCAATGCCTTCTTAGGGCAGAAATGATAAAATTGGCAAGAAAGAGACTGAAAAAGGCTGCCTCCTGGCATATTATTAAATTTTGGGATAAAAATTGAATATGTAGGAACATAGGAACAGGAGTAGGCCATTTAGCCCCTCGGGCCTGTTCCGCCATTCAGTGAGATCACGGCTGGTCTGTGACCTAACTCCATATACCCGCCTTAGCCGCTTATCCCTGAATACCTTTGGTTACAAAAATCTATCAATCTCACAGATTTAAAATTAACAACTGAGCTAGCATCAACTGCCATTTGCGGAAGAGTGTTCCAAAATTCTACCACCCTTTGCGTGTAGATGTGTCTCCTAACTTCACTTCTGAAAGTCCTGGCTCTAATTTTTAGGCTATGTCCCCTAGTCCTAGACTCCCCATCGGCGGAAATAGTTTCTCTCTACCTACCCTATCAGTCCCCTTAATATCTTGAGAACTTCGATCAAATCACCCCATAATATTCTAAATTCCAGGGAATACAACCCTAGTTTGTGTAATCTTATAATTTAACCCTTGGAGTCGAGGTATCATTCTAGTAAATCTACACTGCACTCCCTCCAAGGCCAATATATCCTTCTTACAGTGTGGTTAAATCAAGGTTGTATTTCACATATAAATTTTGCATCAATTTCTATTCTTAATGGAACTGCATACCTACAGTATTTATAATTTTAGCATTAGTTTATCCACATTTTACACAGAAGGCACATAATCTTCCCTGCAGCAAACTGATAAGTATCTGGGTAAGAACCAGCTGCAGTTGGTTCAACAAACAGATAAGATGGAGCGTATGCCATTGTCGGTATCCAGTACAGACCAGCTGAGCCAAGTTTGACCCAGTGACCCACAAACATCAGTGTTCCACTTATATTTTTCAAGACAAAATACACTGTAAATAATAAAGCTTGTAAACACAGCCCATAAAAAAAGATTTTACAAACAAAACTCTTACACTTAACAATACAACAGTAAAAGTGCCAGCATTTAGTCCATTGCAAATTTTTGTACATAGATAACTAACACAAACAAATGGGGAAAATCCCTCCAGATCAGAAAGCTAGACCGAGGAATATCTTGAAATGTATCACAAACCAAAACAGTTCACAAGAAATCACTAACTTTCAATCAGATTTCATAGATTAACTCTTATTACACTGAAGTTTCACTGCATCAAAGAGATCAAAACTGGGAAAACCTTGAAAAGTTCTATACAAATGAGACAAAGAAAGTGCATATTTTTCAGACCAGACCCAGCCTGATAGATTGCAAACATCTTTTCCAGTCCTGTAGACCTATGTTCAAAACGCCGAGAAAGCAAAAGCAACACCAACAGATACAGAAATTCATTGTATATAATGTACATAAGTCTCAAATCAACAACAGTATGAATAAATTTAAACATCTTGTTCAGAAATAGTCTCTTTACAAGTGCAGAAAAACACAAAATAAACATACTTCTGTGTTAGTCTCCCTTTCTTACTGACTCATCTATTTTATCCAGCTCCCACCCAGTCTTGTGTTTTGTTATACTCCGTGCTAGTTCAACAGACATTGTTCCTTATAAAGCATACTGACTATCTGCCTTTCTCCAAATGTAATGAATTTATCAAGTTTATATCAAAAGCTGACTAATGCCAGCAGGCCTTGGTCATACAACTTTAAATAAAGGCCACTCTGCTTAGTTATAAGAGCACCAGCGGTATTGTCCCACACTCAATAACTTGCATTTATACAGCGCCTTTAATGTAGTAAAACATCCCAAGGCGCTTCGCAGGAGCATTATCAAACAAAATTTGACACCAAGCCACATAAGGAGATATTAAGACAGGTGATCAAAAGCTTGGTCAAAGAGATAGGTTTTAAAGGTGTAGAGAGGCGGAGAGGTTTAGGGAGGGAATTCTAGAGCTCAGAGCTTAGTCAGCTGAAGGCACAGCATCCAATGGTGTAGCGATGAAAATCAGGGATGTGCAAGAGGCCAGAATTGGAGGAGCGCAGAGGGTCGGGCTGGAAGAGGTTACAGAGATAGGGAGGGGTGAGACCAGGGAGGGATTTGAAAACAAGGATGAGAATTTTAAAATCAAGGCAAGTACAGGGGCGATGGGTGAACGGGACTTGGTACGAGATAGGATACGGACAGCAGAGTTTTGGATGAGCCCAAATTTACAGAGGGTGCAAGATGGGAGGCCGGCCAGGAGACAACTGCTACAGATAGCATGTCAATTCTAAATTCCTGCCCACAATTATTAACTTCAAATATCAACTAAAAATGGTTTTAATTTTAACAAATACTGCGTGCAAAGCACCAGTACAAGACAGATCATTTCTACAAACCTATTTGGACTGGATGAAAAACATGGTTTCCAAAGCCTTAAACTCCCAGATCCAATTATTCTACTAGGCAGTCACTATTATGTTAAATGAAAAAATGACAGCCCCAACTTCACGCTGAATTCATTTGTAAGGATTTATAAACAAGTAAACTTAGCTCGTATCCATTAACATTGCTTCAACATATCAACCTTTAAAATATTTCTTGTGCTTTAGACTTTTCCCAGTTTTCTTCCTCCTCCTCTCCCAAATGTGCTGACTCTTGCTGGAATAATTCCAAAGGCAACAGCAGCCCTCCTGTATCGAACCTAACTGCCCATTCACGAGTGAACTTGACAGTAAATGTTGTTTGAACCCGTTACTTCTGCAGCTGTGAATCTGCTCAATTACTCCCTCACCGCCATATTTGAAGCCCTTGTCCCCAGTAAAACTCTTACTCTCTCCCAACCTGGCATGACCCCCTTCTTCACTCCCTCAAGTCCAAGGCACGCAAACTTGAATGTAAATGCACACAGCAGGTTCAGCTATTCATCGCCAGAACTAGCTGGACCACACCAAGCACTATCACGTCCTGCTCTCCGCTCCAGGATCATCCTGGTATGAAAAGATAACCCCCGGCTTCTTTTCTCCACTACCAATAGTCTCCTTAAACCTTCTCCCCTGCCCCCTCACCTCCAAGAAGTGCAGGAGCTCACGGACTTCTTTGTCACTAAGATTTAAGATCATCCGTTCAAATGCCTCTTCCGCATGGCCACCTTCCCCAAGGCTTCCCCCCAGCATCTTGCTCTAGTTTCTCTATCTGCCCTCATGCCCGCTGAGTTCATCTTGTCCATAAAACCCACCTCTTGCTGCCTCGACCCCATTCCCACTAAACTACTGGCCACCCAACTTCCTTAATCGTGCCATTCTTTCCCGCAACGCCATGTTTCAACCTCTCCAATCTGGTTTGCACCCCACCACAGCACTGAAACAGCCACAACCAAAGTCACAAATTACATCCTCTGTGCAATATCCCTCCTGTCTTCTCGACCTATCTTTAGTTTTTGACATGGTCGACCATGCTAACCTCCTCCAACATCTCCCCTCTGTTGTCCAGCTGAGTGGGATTTCGGTCAGTTGGTTCCTGCTTGAATCATAGAATCTTACAACACAGGAGGAGGCCATTCGGCCCATCGTGCCTGTGCCGGTTCCTTGAAAGAGCTATCCAATTAGTCCCACTCCCCCGCTCTTTCCTCATGGTCCTGCAATTTTCTCCCCTTCAAGTATTCCCCTTTGAAAGTTACTATCCATAACAACTCACTGCGTAAAAAAATTCTTCTTAACTCACCCCTGGTTCTTTTACCAATTACCCATCCAATCGTAGCCAGAGAATCTCCTGCAATGGCTTCCCTTCCCATCCAGTTACTGCTGGAGCTATTCTTGGCCCCCTCCTATTCCTCATCTACATGCTGCCCCTCTGTGACATCATCCAAAGATATGAGGTTAGATTCCACAAGTATGTCGACAGCACCCAGCTCTACCTCACAACCACTTCTCTTGATCCCTCCACTGCCTCCATCTAGTCAGCCTGCTTGTCCAACATTCAGTCTCAGAGGAGTCATAATTTCTTCCAATTAAACACTGGGAATACTGACCTCATTATCCTTGCCCACAACACCCCCTAAAAAATCCATTTTCTCGCCACTGTTTCTATCCCCCTCTGTTGCCAACGTCTCAGGAGGAACTGCACTGTTCGCAGCCTCAGCGCTGTATTTGACCCCAAGCTGAACTTCCAACGCCATCTCACGGACTGCCTACTTCCACCAATCTTACACTGTGCTGAGGTAGGAACGAAGATAGGCATCGCTGCTGAAACCCTCATCCATGCTTTTGTCACCACCAGACTTGACTATTCCAATGCACTCCTGGCCGGCCTCCCATCCTCCATAAACTTGAGCTTGTTCAAAACTCTGCTGCCCGTATCCTAACTCGCACCAAGTCCATTCACCTGTCAGCCCTGTGCTCGCTGATGTACATTGGCTCCCTTCATGGCCTCACCCTTCCCTATCTCCGTAACCTCCTTCAGCCCTACAACCCTCCGAGAACTCTGCATTCCTCAAACTCTGTCCTCTTACACATCCCCCACCTCCTTCATCCCACCAATGGCAACAGTGCCTTCTGGCATCTAGGTTCTAAGCTCTGGAATTCTCTCCCTACTAAACCTCTCTCTCTGCTTCTCCACCTTTAAGACCTACATCTTTGAGCAAGCTTTTATTCACTCCTCCTAATACCTCCTCCTTTGGCTCAGTGTCAATTTGTGTGATTAACGTTCTGTGAAGCACCTTGTGATATTTCCCTATGTTAAAGGCACTATATAAATGCAAGTTGTTGTGGTTATTGGGAGGGCATTACACTCTGAGCTCAATCCTGCCCTCACCTAACATACACAGATCAGAATCTTTAGCAGGTGTCACTGGATACAATCAGAAATGGGAACGCTGGTTGATTTTTCTCTTCCCTAACCCTTAGATGTGAAGTCAATTATAGCAGCCCTGCCACTGCCACCTCAGCTGAGATCACCTAACTCAGTTTAGACAAGGATCAAATCTGGCACCTTCTAGGTCTGTATGGCTGGATGCCACACCAGGTGACTCTTTTAGCCATAACACGGGAACTAAGTGGCCATTTTTGATCAACAGTTTTAAATCCATATTATCAAGTCTGAAAAGTTGCTAAAACAGCTATGGTGGCTAAAACCTTGCATTCAGAAGCGCAGCAAAGAATAAAGGACACTTGTTATTTTGAGACAAAATCAAGGATAGAGCTGTATTGTATCATTATGTGTCACGTATTTTCCGATAATAACCTAAATTTATTATCTAGAGATTAAGTTAGTCAGCCAACCGATTACAATGACACTTGGAGACCTTACCTAATTGCCAGCATTTTCACTAGAGTACAAAGGGTACTCAGAAGCTGGGCGGGGGAGGGCAGCAGAGTACAGCGACATACAAAAAAAGTACCTTGTATATAAAAAAAAATGATGCAGGTAATACTGCCTTCCCTTCCCCCTCCCCAACTATTTTTCTTCTCTTTCCTCCCATAGGTTTCCCCACAATATCCACATCAGAGAGAAAAAATAGGCAGCTGTTCCCAAATGCACTCTGATTCCAGTCATTAAAATGTACATCAGTGTGGCCCTGGAATAACCCTCCTTCCAATTTTCTTTTCGTGGCTGCTCCACCACATCACCCCACAGCAGTGGGCCAGAAACACATTAGTGTGGGAGACATAAGCAAGCCTATATCCTACTACTTTTAAACTGTAAATCACAACTGTTGTGCACATCAGCCTCGGATGCAATAAACCAAGTGTTATCAGCAGGTTTACTAAGCATATTGGTACCAATATTCTACAGGGGGAAAAAATAATTTCAGTCAATACATTTTAATGCACTAATACCCTTCTTGTATTACACTCTTAATTCATCACCTCTGTTGCTCTCACCACGACCGTACCCCAGCATTAAAGGGTTTAAAATGCTTAGAACACATGCTTGGAAAGATAAAACCTATAATTGCACTGCTGGGCATTTCTCCACAAATCAAGTGGATACAGCACAAACATTTCACATGGTTACCATTATGCAGTACTGAAACCTTAGCGACAATAATGATCCCAAGATAGACAACCATGACAGTAACAGAAAAAAGTTTTCAAAAGTATCCCTTTTTATTAACATTTTAATACTCAGCCTGTTTTTTTTAACCTCACGTTACATCTTTCACATGGTTTTACACAGGTCAAATTGCAACATGTTCCTGCCACAACACATTAGTTCATGTTTTGTAAAGAAACTAACCTACGTTCCATTTGAACCACTTACAGCCAGGCTCCAAATCAAGAAAGTTAACCACTTGCGACTAACCCAGCATAGCACAGTTGAGCTTGGATCCTTTACTGGGAAAGCAAGCTTCTGTCAGAAATGACAACAGGCATGCAACTTACAGACCAAGCCCACAACTTTAACACTAAAACTCACATCTAATGCTCAATATTCTCAATTCATTTCATCTAAATTATCAATTTAACAAATTCTTAGTCTTGAGACTTGCACTTCCCACTACAATTGTTATCCTTATTCTACATCTTTCCAAGTTCAGGTCATCATGCCACCACACTCTCTCGTACCCTCCTACATTTTTTTTGGCTTTTTGGCCTCTGCCTCAATCACTGTAATCAACACAGGACTGCCAAAAGTTCCATCAAATCTCACAGGACAAAAGAAAAATCAACATTTCCTGAGTTTCAACACTTAGCTGATAGCGATAAAGAGCAAGAACCGGGACTGATTTTTTATCATCCTCCCTAGCCGGGAGTATGGAGGCCAACTGTAGGACCTACCTCAAGAAAAGTTAAAAACAAAAAGAAAATATTGGAAATCTGACATGAGGTCAAAAAATGCTGGAAATGCACATCAATTTTTTTTTTTTTAAAACAGACCACTTAAGATTTTGGGTATAAATCCTTCGCCCAAAACGTTAACATCTAAAAAGCTGAGGGAGGTTATCATTTTGGGTGTAGACACTTCATGGGATGACGATCAAAACGAAAACCTGCATTTGCTCTTTTCAGCTGCTGGTGGGCTTGATCTGCATTTCCAGGTTTTATCCCAGATCCTTGGCTGACATATGACCTCCTGTGTTGACAATAGTAATAACGAAAAGGGTAAATACAGCCCCACCCCCCAACCCCATTAAATAAAATGCAGATAATTATAGCAATGATGTGGGTGTGCAAGTTAAAAGCTGTTTGTAAGGATCTTCATCCCCTCCCACTGACAGTTGGTGACACAGGCTCTGTTACTCTGCCTCTGATTGACCCATACACTCTGAGAGGATCCTATTGCTACCTCCCCCGCTCTCTCGCTCCCTCTCTAGGCCTAACCTCAGCCTGGTGCTCGCCCCCACACTAACCGGCTCATTTAAACCGTCTCTGCCGCACACCCCGAAGCCGACAGACGGTAGGCCATTCTAGGCCGTTACTCACCCACAGCGACCGGCTGACCGCTCGCTCCGGCAGCAAAGTGCTCGCGCACGGGACAAGCACTAAAGCGCAAAAGACATTAAACGAAAACTCAGAGTCAACCTAATCTGCCGACACCAAACTCCCGCCTCTATCGCCTCGTCCCATTGGTGGTTCTGTTTGATTGACGGGCGCGTGTACGCGAGCCGGAGCCGGCGATTGGACGAAACCCCCGTCGGTCTCAATTACACGCCCACCCACTCTGCGGAGGCGCTTCCGGTATCACGTTTGGTTGCAAAGCGCAGAGGATACGTGAGAAAAGCAGCTGCTGCACGGCTGTCAAACCAGTCCGCCCTGCAAAAATAGTACCACATCTATCCCTGCCGAATTGTTCAAACTCCAGCGATTTTTACACAACGCACTGGTTTTGATTAATTAATTTTAATTATATTTATATTTTATTTCATGGGACACGCTTGGTGATGTTGACATTTATCAAAGGACGCTGGAGCACTTATACTTTTGCAATATATTATACCGCCAAGATTAGCAAAGCCCCTCCCCCAGCCTGCTGTGATTGGTGCAGTTGAGTCATTGCTGCTGTTGAGGAAGGTCACAGTTGGCAGGGTGGATGTAATTGGATCTCCATACCACTCATCATCTAACCCGAGAGCCACACCTTCAGGGCTTGACAGGTTAACGGCTGGAGGAGGGTGAGAAAGGCACATGGAGCTTCGTAGTTAACCCTTCCAGGACTGCAATACACATTACCTAACCCATTTTGAACATCTTCCATTGCCATCAATAGCTTATTGTAAAAAGAAATACCTTTGGATGCTTCCAGCATTTTTTCCGTGGCAGCATGACTACAAAATTGGCTAAAAGACAACTGGAATTGACCAGTCAGTGGTTTTTCAGACAGGAGGGACGTATACAGAGGTGTCCACCACTGCTCTTTTTGATATATATCAGTGACCTGGACAGAGCATATTTTCAAAGTTTACAAATGTCATGAAACTCAAAAATGTAGTAAACAGTGAGGAGGACATAGACTGGTGTAATGGGCAGACACATAGCAGAGAAATGTGAGGTGATGTATTTTGGTAGGAAGAATGAGTACAATTTTAAAGGGGGTGCACAAAGAGACCTAGAGTTTACGGACACATCATAAGATAAATAGGAGGAGTAGGACTTAGGCCCCTGGAGCCTGTTCCGCCATTCAATCAGATCATGGCTGATCGTCAACCTCAACTCCACTTTCCTGCCTGATCCCCATAACCCTTGATTCCCCTAGAGTCCAAAAATTTATCTATCTCAGCCTTCAATATACACAACGACTCAGCATCCACAGCCCTCTGGGGTAGAGAATTCCAAAGATTCACAACCTTCTGAGTGAAGAAATTCCCCATCTCCCCCCTCTCTTGGCTGACCCCTTATCCTGCAACTATACCCTCTAGTTCTAGATTCTCCAGCCAGGGGAAACAACCTCTCAGCCTCTACTTTGTCAAGCCCCCTCAGAATCTTTATGTTTCACTGAGATCACCTCTCATTCTTCTAAACTCCAGAGAGTACAGGTCCATTCTACTCAACCTCTCCCCATAGGACAACCCTCTCATCCCAGGAATTAATATAGTGAACCTTCGTTGCACCGCCTCTAAAGCAAGTATATCCATTCTCAGACAAGGAGACCAAAACTGTACACAGTACTCCAGGTAAGGTCTCACCAAAGCCTTGCACAATTGTAGTAAGACTTCCTTACTCTTGTACTTCAACTCCCTTGTAATGAAGGCCAACACATCATTTGCTTTACTAATTGCTTGCTATACCTGCATGCTAACTTTTTGTGTTGTGTTTCTTGTACGAAGACACTTAAGTCTCTCTGGCCACCAACATTTAATAGTTTCTCACCATTTAAAAAACATTGTCTTTCTATTCTTCCTACCAAAGTGAATGACCTCACATTATATCCATCTGCCATCTTCTTGCCCTCTCACTTAACCTGTCTATATTCCTTTGCAGACTCTTTGTCTTCCTCACAGCTTACTTTCCCACCTAGCTTTGTATAGTCAGCAAACTTGGATACATTACACTCGGTCCCTTCATCTAAGTCATTAATATAGATTGTAAATAGCTGAGGCCCAAGCACGATCCTTGCGGTACCCCACTAGTTACAACCTGCCAACCTGAAAATGACCCATTTATCCCTACTCTCTGTTTTCTGACCGTTAACCAATCCTCTATCCATGCTAATATTACCTCCAATCCCATGAGCCCTCATCTTGCAAAACCTTTTATGTGGCACCTTATCAAATGCCTTTTGAAAATCCAAATATCGGCCATCACGTCCAGGGGACTTATCAGCTTTTAGTCCCATTAGTTTCTCAACTACTTTTTCTCTGCTGATATTAATTACTTTAAGTTCCTCACTCTCATTAGACCCTTAATTCCCCACTATTTCTGGAATTTTTTTGTATCTTCTACTGTGAAGACAGATACAAAATATTTGTCTGCCATTCCCTGATTTCCCCTTTACTTCTGTCTCAACCTCTAGGTGACCAAAGTTTACTTTCATTAATCTCTTCCTTTTTACATACTTGTAGGAGCTCATACAATCTGTTTTTATATTTAAATCATCGAAGGTGGCAGGATAAATTGAGATGGCTGTTGCAAAAGCATACAGGATCCTCGGCTTTATAAACAGAGGCATAGAGTGCAAAGCAAGGAAGTTGTGGTAAACCTTTATAAAGCACTGGTTAGGCCCCAGCTGGAGTATTGTGACCAATTCTGGGCACCACACGTTAGGAAGGATGTCAAGACCTTAGAGAGGGTGCAGAGATTTACTAGAATGGTACATTCAGCTAAATGGAGACACTAGAAAAGCTGGGGTTGTTCCCCTTAGAGCAGAGGTTAAGGGGAGATTTAATAGAGGTGTTCAAAATCATGAAGGGTTTTGATAGTTTCTCCTTATTTACTGTGTTTCCAGTGGCAGGAGGGTCTGTAACCAGGGGACACAAATTTAAGATAATTGGCAGAACAACCAGAGGCAAGATGAGAATTTTTTTTAATAAACAGTAAATGTTATAATCTGGAATGCACCACCTGAAAGGGTGGTGGAAGCAGATTCATGGAAAGGTTACAGCACGGAAGGAGGCCATTCAGCCCATCAAGTGCACACCGGCTCTATGCAAGAACAATCCAGCTAGTCCCACTCCCCCGCCCTTTCCCCGTAGCCCTGCACATTTTTCCTTTCAAGTACGTATCCAGTTCCCTTTTGAAGGCCATGATCGATTCTACTTCCACCACCCCCTCGGGCAGTGCATTCCAGATCCTAACTACTCGCGGTGTAAAAAAGTTTTTCCTCATGTCACCTTTGGTTCTATTGCCAATCACCTTAAATCTTTGTCCTCTGGTTCTTAACCCTTCCACCAATGGGAAGTTTGTCTCTATCTACTGTCTACACCCTTCATGATTTTCAATACCTCTATTACATCTCCCCTCAACCTTCTCTGTTCCAAGGAGAACAACCCCAGCTTCTTCAGTCTATGCATATAACTGAAGTCCCTCATCCCTGGAATCATTCTAGTAAATCTCTTCTGAACCCTCTCTAAGGCCTTCACACTTCCTGAAGTGCGGTGCCCAGAACTGGACGCAATACTTCAGTTGAGGTTCAATAATAACTTTCAAAAGGGAATTGGATAAATTCTTGAAGGGGAAAAAATTGCAGGGCCATGGAGAAAAGGCAGGGGACAGGACTAATTGGATAGCTTTCAAAAAGCCGACACAGGCACAAAGTTGTCGAAGGGTTACCAATGCAAGTAGTAATTACTTTTTTCTTTTTTGGGAACAATATAAGGATAATTTTGAAGAAGATGCTTTAATTGTAGAATATACTATTTTTTTTCATATGCAAATTAGTTATACTTCCCTTATAATACATTTCATCAAGTTACATCAAAACTACAACACAGAAACAGGCCATTCAGCCTAACTGGTTTATGCTCCACACGAGCCTCCTCCCTATTTCATCTAACCCCATCAGGATACCCTTCTATTCCTTTCTCCCTCATGTGCTTATCTAGCTTCCCCTTAAATGCATCTATGCTATTTGCCTCAACTACTCCCCATCCCATATTCTTACCACTCTTTGGGTAATAAAGTTTCTCCTGAATTCCCTATTGAATTTATTAGCAACTATTTTATATTTATGACCTCTAGTTTTGGACTTGCCCCACACCTGGAAACATTTTCTCTACGTCTACCCTATTATGATCTTAAAGACCTCTATCAGGTCACCTCTCAGCCTTCTCTTTCCTAGAGAAAAAAGTCTCCCAAAATGAACACCAGTGCTTGATTTGCCTTTTTTATGGCCTTAATAAGCTGTGTTGCTACTTCTAGTAATTTTAAATATTGTATTTTAGGGACAAATAAACACAGTTCGGATGAGGCGTTAAACTGAGGCCCCGTCTGCCCCCAGGTGCACGTAAAAGATCCCATGGCACTATTTTGTAGAAGAGCAGTCATCCTCGATGTTCTGCTTGACCGAGCTGAGCTTCCGACCCCATATCCTCTCCATTACCAAGACCGCCTACTTACACCTACATAACATCGCCAGTCACCACCCCAGCTCATCTGCTGCTGAAACCCTCATCCATGCCATTACCTCTGGACTCAACTATTCCAATGCTCTTCTGACCAACCTCCCACCTTGCACCCTCCACAAACTTAACCTCATCCAAAACTCTGCAGCCCGTATCCTAATTCACACAAGGTCCCGTTCACCCAACACCTCTGTGCTTGCTGACCTACACTGGCTCTGTGTCCAGCAACACTTCAATTTTAAGATTCTCAAATGTTTTCAAATCCCTCCATATCCTCACCCCTCCCTATCTCTGTAACCTCCTCCAGCCCTAAAACTCTCCAACATCTCTTGCACATCCTCGATTTTTTTTGCTCCACAATTGGCGGCCCCGCCCAGCTGCCCAGGCCCCAAGCTCTGGAATTCCCTCCATAAAACCTCTCTCTGCCTTTAAGATGCTCCTTAAAACCTGTTTGACCAAGCTTTTGGTCACTTGTCCTAATATCTCATGTGGCTCGATGTCAAATTTTGTTTGATAATGCTCCTGTGAAGCACTCTGGGACATTTTATGTTAAAGGCACCACATAAATGTAAGTAATCGTTGTCCTAGTCAATATTTATCCCTCAACCAACATCCCTTAAAAAAAAAAATCATCACATTACTGTTTGTGGGACCTTGCTGTGTGCAAATTGGCTACTGCGTTTCCTACATTACAACAGTAACTACTAGTACCTTATTGGCTGCAAAGCACTTTGGGATGTCCTGAGGTCGTGAAAGGTACTTTATACATGCAAGTCTTTTGTCTTAAGTTTTATGAAATAATCTCAAGTGCAAATACTAGTGGCAGATATCGCACAATTACCAGTCTTACATAACAGATCAGACCAAAGAGAGAGATGCGACAAAGACCAGCTTCCACAAAAGGTTTTCCCCAAATTTTGTGTGTCAACATTTGTAATGCTCAACAAAACTCAAAACACTGCTCGAGTACAATTCCTCACTGAGAGCTTCATTTATTCTCAATGTTTGCGATGCTGCATTTTTAAAATACCTATTTAACTTAACATTTCTACCTTTTATTCTTAACTGCTTTTTAAAAAAAACTTACCATTGTCTTTTTCTTCTCCCCCCCCCCCCCTCCCAAATGTCTCCTTTTATAAAAACTAAAATTTAAGACATTGTGGGCTTTGTTTCACTTTTCATTGTGACTCTTGGTTTGGTTCATCATATTGCACCTGACTAATTTTCTTCATTCTGCAACTTACCCTCAATTTCAATCACTATGATTTGTTTTTCTTTTAGATTCCCTTTCTTTCTATTCAATTTCACACTACTTTCCACTCTGACTATCCCCGTATCTCCCCACCGTGCTGGATTACTTGAAGCTGCCCACCATTCATTTGGACCAACATTATTATAAATAGCTTCAAGATTCTAATGTTTATTTAGTATTCCAGAAATAGTCAATGCTGGTATATAGAGACATGACTGCATTAATGAAGACTTATTACATTTCTTTCATTCATACTCTTGTTTTAGCATCAGAGAAGAGACCAGTTTTACAAAACAGAACACCAGGATTGCTTCCCCGCCCACAAATAACATTCCTTGATGTGCACTCGTAGATGAAGGGAATTACAGTGACACTAAGCTTTCAGCAGACAAGGGAGACAAAAGAATAGGGCAAAAAGCAAGAAGGATTTGTGGAAGAAAGAAATTAGGGAAGATCCAAGGCATCAACAGACACATATGAATGTCAGGTTGAAATTATTTTTCAAAACAATATACAAATTCAAAGAAAATTCAAAGCATTTTTATGATCAGTTCCAGTTCAGACCAATAGCTTTACTGGAACCATCGTGTACATTAAAACACATTCAATAAATTACATTAATAATGAGGGGAACTGATCCAAACAAAGTCTTCACATGGTGGAATTCAAATAGCAGGGGACAAAAGTTAAGTATTTGGACTAATAAGGAAAGTCATTTGGAAAGAAAGATTTTTTTTAAACCCGAAGTTGTGGAATGTTACCAGGAAATGCCATTCAAAAAGCAGACAGTATAAATTAGCTTGAGACAATTTGATGCATTTCTGATGAGGAATGAGGAATATTGAGAAGGCAGCAAAGGTGCAGCTTATATTTGAAAAAAGTCTTTTTGTTTCTAATGGCCATTCCTTGTTCCTAAATACAGATTAAAATTCTTTATAAACTGAATACACAACGACCACACATCTTCATAATGTTTTAATTTACCCATCTTCAGATGTGAAAGCTATTCTTACAAATGTCTCCTCTAATCCAATAGACATACTGGGTTACACAGTTGGTCTCTGCCACCTCACCCAAGTGGCTATTGATCAGGTGAACCTAGACATTAAGGTGTCAACACCCAATTTTGATCTTGTTCTGATCTGATGTCTATACACATACTTTTCAGCAAATGCCTATGAACAGCTCTCAATAGTTGAGTAGGTAAAGGTAGCAGATGGTGTTGTATTAAGCCATAGTAACCACAAGGACCCAAATTCAAACTCCAGCCTGTGCTTAGTTAACAAAGCCAAGGCACCAGTTAAAAACCTGGGGCATAGAGGACAATTGTAATTTGTGTGTGTGTGTGTGTGTGTGTGTGTGGGGGGGGGGGGGGGGGAGGAGGTAAAGAGAAGATGATAGAAATCAGCTATGAGTGATTCCTGCTGCAAATAACATATGGATATCAAGTGAGAACAGTGTCAGACTGTTCTACAATACTTTCCAGTCAAAATAGTGTGCCGATTATTCACTGTCTAGGCTCAAAACATGAACAATGGTCATTTGGGCAAGATACCAGAAGGTTGCAAGTGCTTGTGGAATTATATTCTAGTAAGAATCAACACCTTAAAGGGAGAGAAAAAATAAGAAAGCCCACCTCTTCGATTTAAATTCCATAGCCTTTTTATGTTCTGAGAAATTATCTTTATCTTGTTTTTGTCAGAGAATTTGCTTTAAGAGTTAGTCTAATGGCAAAGTGTACACATCGGTACTGCAGTATAATAGCACATAGCAACAAGTGAGTTGTAGAGGCACAAGTTGTAATATACAAATACTTACAAGGTGTTGGCCAGAAGTTAGTAAAAAAAACTACAGACAACTTGTCAATGACAAACTCCTGCAGCCTGAATCAGCACTGTAGAGGCCGAACCGTTGGTGCACAATTTTAACAGTTACCTGATTAAAAGTCATATCTCTATCACATTGTCAACCAAGTTATAAAAAACTTAATGTTGGAAAGAGGTTACCAAGCACACATTTAAATCGGAAAATGAATTTGACTATTATGTGATGCTGAACCCAACTGTTGCTATTTCATGCTTTATTTCGTATTAGTTGATAACTGCATTATCCTCGCAAATGTATTAGTAAAATAAAAGTATTGTGCCATATTGAACTGTGTTGTATCCAGTAGTCTGAGGGGAGAATGGTATTCTTATTAGTGCTACTGTGCTCTAGGCTGTGGCTAGCGGGCTCTAACAGAGTTCTTTAGGTACAGCCCTTGAGCCACTTTAGGAATCACAATAAACTCTTAAACTTAGTTTTTCCTCTAAATGTTTGGATTAACTGAGCTCAGCAGGATCCGTGGAGATGGGGTTTCCAAAGATACATGCCTTACAAAGTCCAATCAAGAAGAGATACAGATTTCGTGTGAAATATTCACACAGCCTGTTCACTCAAAAATGTATTCCTAGCAGGAGTCCTTAACCCATTTGTTATATCTCAGCAGTAGGAAGCAACAGTCCAGCAATAAACATCTCCTCAGAAAAGAATGTTGTTTTGAAAAAAAGTCAGGTAGCATGACTTTTCTGCAGGAGGGAATTTAAAATAAAAACAAACAACAAATCAGTCTATTGTACTTTGCAACAACTGCAGGATGATATCTGCTTAACTCCAGTGACTTCCCTCTATGTCTTAGTGGGGAAATGCACTGAATTGTGTTATACTAAGCCATAGTGGTCACAAAATCTATGGTTTAATTCCAAGTCTTTGCTGAGTTAGCCAGAGCACCAATTGGGGCACTACAATTAGTCTCTGGACAATGGAGGGGAGAGGGAAAAAATAGTAGGGTGCATAATGCCAACCATTATACAGTAACCCCTGCTACAAAGCATACAAATGTGAGGCTAGGATCAGTCTTGGCTATAATGCCTTTCAAAGTCAAATAATCTACCAACAGTCACCATCTAGCCTCACTTCAAGCTTGTAGTTTTACAATGTAGTGCAACTTAGCTATTAGGGATGGGGGGGGGGTAGGGTTAAGAGAACTACAGTAAGAAATTTGTACTGTTGAACTGAAAAGAAACAAATACTGCTGACTTTCTTTCCATTGGTTAAAGAAAAGGAAGCCCTTTTTAAAAAAAAAAATTATTATATATATAAAAATATAAGGCGGCTTAGTATCTCATGGAACATTGCACATTGTGCGCCAACCTTGTGTGTAGTGGAACAGTGCAGTATAGATTTGCAACAACTATGTCTCAGCAAGTTCCAATCTCTGCCTAGGTGTGAAGCAAAGTAGAGTTACTGCAATTGAAGGTGAAGTGCACATCATCCTGGCAACATTCATGCACTGCCCAATGATGGCTCAAAGACGAAGTGCCCTCCTCTGCCAAGGGTGGCAAAAGGAGCAAAAGGTATTTTCATACTGGAGAGATTCTAGTCATCCAGAAGAGGACAATGATAAAACTTAAATGTCCAACGTAGACTGTGACAACCAATATATTAGTTTAAAATTAGGTCACATTCATAAAACACTGCATCCAATTTGAAATACAGAACCAGGATGTATTTGATATTACTAGCTGCAAAGTTTGTACTTCAGGCACTCACAGTGTACACAAAATAAAAACCACGAGTGAAAAGCAAGAAACTTTATTTTAAGGCAGCATATAGACACAGCATTTACCAAGTGAAAAGTTCCCGTGAAAGTCCACAAAGTTCCACAGCCTTTTACTACTGATTTAGCACCCTTAAACAAAATTTTAAAAAAGGAATTAAACAAATTAGATTACGTCCAGTCTAACTCCATAAAAGCCTAAATCTGATGAATGGAATGATGTCCATGCAATGTTGAGGTACCATACTGCATCCTTTGGTATTGCCATTAGAGAAAGAGGGCGCCTGTGGAAAAAATTAATTTACAAGTACAAACATGTAGGTTGCAGGTCCCCTTTTGCCCAGGTTACATCCCCTTTCACAAATTTCAATTAATAAAGGATTGCTTTTCACAGTTGACCAGGATGGGAAAAAGACCATTAACACTTCAATACGCATCAATAAATGAGGAAAATGTGTACATTTCTGAATTACAAACCACAAATAAGAGGTTACTGTTCTATAAAAATAACAGCATCAAAAAACCTGCATATTCCCTGCTAAAATAACTTTGATAAAATTGATCTGCACAGCTAAGTTTGTCAACCAATGTGCTATTTGCAGTTCAAAAAAATTTCAGTGCTAGGAAGTCGTTCACAGCCCAGCCTTCAACAAGGACTAAGGCACTTATGTGATGGCTTAACTGATCAAGCAAAGAGAATCAAGGCTGACTAGACAGGCAGTGTTCAGCTGAACCTACACTGGCCAAAGAAAATCCCCAGAAAATTATCCCCACTTTGAGGTAGTATTTTTTAAAAATTTTTCCCCGCAGTGTTACACCAATAACATTGGTCTGCACATCTAGACAAGCTCCTAGACTAAAAACAAAACAAAAAAAATAGGCACGACGATTTTGACGTTCATACGTGCTACACAGAAAGATTGGGGAACGGGAAGTCAGCTACCCTGGATTCGTTAGTCAATCTGTCCTCCAGTCAAGCTGCACAGGCCAGAATGCCCATGCTCTTAAAAAAATGACTCATCAGCAAGTAAGAGGCAAGAAATAATCTTAAGACGAAGGCATCACCGACCATTACCATATCCCGGAAACAGTTGGGTTAGAAGACTTTGCAGACTTTTGTTGACCGCCATGCTGCAGTTTTTGCCAATGTCATAGCGGCAGGCAGGACAGGTGTACACATCAGCCTTGAAGGAACGTTGTAAGCAGCTCTGGGGTTACAGTAAATAAAATGGAAAAAGTAAGAATCTATAAATAAACTGTACTTGAGAAACAAAATTCCTAATGGAATCTCATAAGCAACCCTTTTTAAAGCAAATAATGATCAGTTTTAACATCCTTTTAATTTTCAGAGGATTTACTCAGTAAAGAGGACATTGGAAGAGCTGGTTGCAAGACATTACTGAGCTTGATAATGTAAGAACTGATCTTGATACAACATAAGTCATGCTGCCAAGGGAAAGGGAAAAAAACTGCAGGGCCTTCAAGTCACCTCCCCCAGTAAGGTAATCAGTGCTCATATCCCATAAAAAAATGTAAAAAGCTTGAGAGTAAACCAACCAGCCACTTCCTAAATATTCACATCTCAATCAATTAGCTCTTTCCAGAAGAAAAGTTGGAGATGATGTTGCTTTCATTGTTCTGTCAGCCTCCAAAGAAAGCCCTTCCATAATATTGGACTCGGCCAGACACGAGCTGAATGATTAGCGATGTTGACAAGTGTGAATGACTAAATGAGTCTCAAGCTGGTAGCTTCCACTCAAAATTGAGCTCTCAAGATTTTTGGTTGTGAGTATTCATGTCTATGCCTCATGGGGCTGATACCTCCTTTAGCAAGGACAGATGAACAAGCCACATTTATTCTCTTCTTCGCCCCCCCCCCCACCTTTAACCTGCAGTGAAGCAATCAGCTGGATTAAAAAATTATTTCTATTGGTCAGTAGTGCTACTATCACGATAAAGTGACATTCCAGCATCAAATCACATCAGGGTTTTGTACACCACGCTCCTCTATTGTGTAGCTCTGTGGAATTGACTTTGTACTGTATCACTCCTAACCATCAGAATGCAGCAAATGTATCTCCAGCAGTGGTTTCTTGTCCAAACCCCATTCTGTCACCTCAGAAGTCTGAGATTCTATCTTGTCTCCCTTCCGTTCCTCAACTATATGCTGCCCTTCACAGCATTATCATCTGCAGGCATAGGATCAGCTGCCATACACACGTTGATGACACCCAACTCTCCACCACCTTTTGCAACACAACCACCTCGGTCAGACTGCTCGTTCAACATCAAGTCATAGATAAGTCACAACTGCCTCCAACTAAAGATTGAGATGGCATCATTTTCAGTCTCTGCAATACACTCTGCTACCTTATGGCCGATTCCATTCCTCTACCTGACATTTGCTCAGGCTAAATACTCTGTACAAAGCCTTGATGTCTCATTCAACCAAGAGGTGAATTTTAACCACCACATCCTATCCATCAACAGCTTGCAACTGCAAACATTGCCCCTCCACCACTGAAATCCTTGTCCATACCTTTGTCATTACCAAATAACCTCCTTTCTGGCCCCCATTCCTCACAAAATCCCACTTGTTCAAAAATGCAGTCATCCACATCCTGTACCACAGTAAGTCCCACTCACATCACCACCCCATCCTCACTGACCTACACTGGCTTCGTGTCCAACGTATTTTAAACTCATCATGATCTTCAAATCACATCAACTTGCAGCACTATTTCTGCAACCTCCTCTAATCGTATATCCGTAGAAACATAAAAGTGTATGGCACAGGAGGACATTCGTCCCATTGGGTCTGTGCCGGTTCTTTGCTACAGTAAACCAAAACTATTTGCCCCACTCTCTCCCCATAGCCCTGCATTATCATCTGCTTCAAATATTGAATTTTCCCTTAAAGCATGCAATGGCTCTGCTGCAACCACTTCCCGTGGCAAAGCATTCCATGCTCCAACAACCCACGGCATTAAAAAATTCTCCTAGACTCTATCCTCACTCTCAATGGCAATTTTAAATTGATGACTCCTTGTTACTGACTCCCCAATCAAAGGAAATAGCCTTTTCCTATTCATCATCAAGATCCATCATAAATTTTTTTTTAAAACTTTAAATCTCCTCATAGCCATTCGACTTCAATGGAAATACCCCAGTACCTCACATCTCTTATTAACTATAATTTCCCATCTGGCATCATCCTGTTGAATCTACACTATATGGTCTCTATGGCTTTACTGTCCTTTCTATAATGAGGTGCACACAGTACTCCAACTGTGGCCTAACCAGTGTTTTGTACAATATTTAATACTTGTTTACTCTTGTACTGTTTCCCCCATTATAGAACCCAAAATGCTATTGGCTTTTTTATGGCTTCCTCCACCTGCACTCGCACCTTCAAGAAATTAAGCATTTAATCCCCAGGTCTCCATTCATCCATACTCTTCAACATCTTTCCATTCCTTGTTTTTCCTCCCAAAATGTATTTTCTCATACTTGTCCACCTTAAATTGCATCTGCACATTCCATTAGCCTATGTCCAGGTCTTCCTGAAGTCTTTTACAATCCTCTTCACTATTTACCAAACCCCCTATTTTTGTGTTGTCAGCATATTTCAGGATTGTGCTCTCTATGTCCAAGTCAAAATATACAAACAAAAAAAATGGAACCAGCACCAGCCCTGGGATACACCACATCCAACCCTTCTCCAATCCAAGCAACACCCATTTACCGTAAATGTTTCCATTTTTGAAAAAAAACAAGTCGCTTGAGGCACCTTATCAAACACCTTCTGAAAATACACTGCATCCTCTATCCAGCCAGTAATTTCGTCAAAAAACTATTACATTTGTCAAATATGATTTGCCTTTAACAAACCTGTGCTGGCGATCCTTGATTGACCACTGCGTTTCTTAAATGCTCACTAATTTCATCTGAAATTATGGGTTCCAAGAGTTTGCCCATAATAGACGTTAAATTAACTGGTCTCCTCCCCCTTCTTGAGAAAAAACTTTACATTATTTATTCCTGTCCCATGCACAATTTATTTAATGATGTGGAGATGCCGGTGATGGACTGGGGTGGACAAATGTAAGGAATCTTACAACACCAGGTTATAGTCCAACAGTTTTATTTGAAAATCACAAGCTTTCGGAGGCTTTCTCCATCGTCTTCACCTGACGGAGGAGAAAGCCTCCGAAAGCTTGTGATTTTCAAATAAAACTGTTGGACTATAACCTGGTGTTGTAAGATTCCTTACAATTTATTTAAGGAAGATTGAAAAATTGTCACTAGAATCTATAATCTGCTCTCTTCTTTCAACAGCCTAGGATGTATGCCATCAGGGTCCAGTAACATCCATCCCGAGTTCCTCTAATTTTTTTTTAAAATCTATTCTTTTTCTATAGTGATCGCCAATAATTGTTCCATATCCTCATTCAGTACACCTGCCTTCCACAATCACCAGTTCTCTTTCTCTGGCCTTGCTTCCCCCACCTTTCAACCCACCACTTTTGGAAGAACTTTCAGCCACCTTGGCCCAGTGGAACTCCATCCCCAAACCCCTTTACCTCTCTTCTCCTTTGAAAATCAAGGCCATTGTTTTAACCAGGTTTTCAATCATCCTTCTGGAAAGTCAAGCAGAGGTTTGCCTATTAACTGATTTAGCATCATCATGGAGTGAGAGAGCAGAAAGGAAAGCAAATGAGAAATAAAAAAAATCTAGCTGAAACTTGAGGACTATGATAACAGTACATTACAACAAGTTATTCACAGCCAAGCCCAATCCAATCCTCACCTGATTAACACATGCATTTTCCAGTGGAACACTAAATCCAATAATCCCTGCTCTGAGGCCACTATCATGCCCTTTCTGACACTCCAGCTATAAATCAAACTTGGACCCTCCCTGCACAGTATGGTTCAGCTGCGTTCTCCCTACATTAACAGTCCAACTGTTCCTATTCTCCGGAATTGCTTTCATAGGCTTATCCGGTTTGAGTAAGAGTTCATGAGAGTCCCAGCACCCCCATTTTGGAAAGCATGTTTGCATGCAAATGCAATTCCCAGCCAGATAGAGGTCTCCAGAAGCCAAATTAAATGTAATCCAGTACAGTGAAAATGATCTAAGATTAGTTTTGTAACGTGGGGTTGGTTTACCGGTTACAGTACTTACTTTGCAGACATTGTGTTGACAGTCTGTTGTAATTGGCTGGAACACCACCTCCTGACAACAAATGCACAAGAACGTTTCCTCTAATTTTGACAGGAATTTCTGGAGAAACAAATTTCAAATCACCATTCTTTATGGGAAATTTACATATTATCTCCACACCATGTCCGACAAACGCCACATCCATTTATGAAAAGTTAGTGTTCAGTGATCCCCACTATAGTTGCTTATAATGTACATGAATCCTATTGTAATTTTTTTTTAAATGCTAGATGAACTGGTACTTGTCGAGGACCATGCAATCTAGAGATTTAAAAAGCTGCTTTAGCATGCACCCTCAATTTTATTTATTTTACACAAAAGTCCCCAGGTTTCTATCATCCAAGGGCAGGGAAAGAGAGCTTTAGTTGCTTTAATTATAATCTTGCAATACAGTATTTTGAAAACAAATTCAATCCTTACCGGCCCATCCTTAAGGGATAGCAGCGCTTCATCCCACACCTTCTTATTAACTTCATCATCTTTTATGAGTTTCTTCTGCTCTGCCGTCAGTTTGAATGCCTCTACCTTCGGCTTCTTTGGGGTGCCTTTTGGTGACGGGGCTGATGTAAATCTATCCTCATCTGAAAAGACAATGTCTTGGAAGATAGGCATCAAAATGTAGGAACTAGTCTACAAGACATCACAAAACTATCTGGTCACGTTTGTGATTTACTTTTGACCATTTTTTCCACAGAAAGAACTGGGGGGGGGGGGAATTACTTTTAAATGTTGGGTTTTTAAAAAATGTATTCACAAGTGCAAAAAATAAAATCACCTAGACGAAAGATGGTTACTATACTAATAGAAATGTTCTCCCCACCCCACCCCAACTGTAATTAATAAGTATTTCATTTGCCAAGTCAGGCTAACACTAAGCACCTCACATCAATTTTGTATTGGGAAGCCTTTGGTCCCATTTGGCTGTGTACTGAGGGGGATGAGAAACAGACTTGCCTATTAACTGATTTAGCATTATGTTGAAATGAGGGAGAGGTGAAGAAAGGAAAAGGGTAGAGAAGAGTCTATTTGAGATTGGAGAGAGCATTGTATGTTACAGTTCCAACACTTCATAACAAGGAATGGCAGAATGCAAATGCACATCTGTAATCATTCACACATTCAAACTACACATCTTAGCTGGCCATTTTTCAACAGTGTAAACAAAAATAGCATTGTAGAGCACCTCCTGGCAGACTGTTTCAGAGTCACCGGTGGAGACAGAAAATTGCCCACCTGTGAATATTGCAGGTTCACCCAGAATATTAGAACGGTGCTTGGGGGAGGGAATAGAAAAAAAAAGTCCTGCCTTTTTCTGCATATCAACCACCTAAAGTATATATAGAAGACACAACAGGTGGTCAAAAATTGCCTACGCTACCAAAATGATAGAATAATTCAATATACGTTCACTGTATTGAGTTAATAATGCATCCAGCAATTTTTTAAAAAATGAATTCCAAGGACATGGGTGTCGCTGGCAAGGTGGTCATTTATTTCATATCCCTAGTTGCCCTCAGAAGGTGGTGTTCTTAAACCGCTGCATATAGCAGTTTAATACAACTGAGTAGCTTACTAGGCCACTTCAGAGGGCAGTTAAGAGTCAATCACGTTGGTGTGAGATTGGAGTCAGAGTCAGACCAAGTAAAGACAATAGGTTTCCTTCCCTAAAGAACATCAGCGAACCAGTTGGATTTTTACGACAATCTGACAGCCTCATGATAACTTTTACTGATTCTCTTTTAAAACTGAATTCAAATTCTCAAACTACCATGATGGGATTTGAACTCGCATTCTAGCGGTTATTAGTCCAGGCATCTGGATTACTAGTCTAGTAATATTAACACTGTGCTACTGTACCCTTCCCTTAATATCCCTTAAAAGGAAACAGAATCTTGAGAACACCACATTGTTGGCCATTATAGATTTGATCTAATGTAAGTGCCTCACTTTTTTGTCTTCTCTCCACCCACCCCAAATTAAAGTCACCAATCCTTTGAAGCCAGCAGGACAATCTCAATGAAACCTCTAACTGAGACGGTTATTACAGCGTCAGCAGTGTTTTTTTATATAAAAAGTGTGAATCTATAATTGGGCATTTTTTTTTTAAAAAAGACCCCATTTTACTTAATTGTCCCAGGTTATTTCACTACAATTTTTAGGTTGGATGAGGTGAACAGAAATCTTGAAATTCCAGGTGTAATTTTTTTTTTCATTATAAAAGGCTCGCTCGTTCTCCCCAAATCTCTACTTAAAAAAAGTATATATATATCTTTCCTCAATGCAGCAGCACCAATTTTAGCAAGGAAAAGTAACGGCAAGATGATGAACAACTTGTATTCAGATTCTCGTTGTCATTCTTAACTACGCTTGATCTTGGGGGTTCTCCAGACTACTTAATTAAGAACAGGATCTATGCAAAAAAAAAATCTGTCTTAGTACTTTATGGACTCATGCTGGCACAAGTGCTCTACCAGGCTGGAGTGTAGGATATTTATCAGGCTAAAAGGTAGCAATAGCTTGGAGTTCTCCAACTTCAAAATACAATCTACGGACCTGCATTTGATTTTCTTTTCCTTTTGCTTGGTGTTGGCTCAGGATCTTCATCCCGCTTTTTATTCTCCTTCTCTTTCTCTTTATTGGCGACAGAATCAAGGTAACCTTCGGGGTACTGTTACACAAGATTTGTTAATGCAACACATTCCACAATTAAAACAACACTGAAAATTCATGTCTTAGCCCAGCTGTAATTTGCTGTCTGTGCTGAAAAAGTCAATTGAACAATACCAACTTTACTGGGCTGTTTTTGGTTGTACAACAGTCCCTTAAGATCATACGGCTAACTGTTTAAAATAAAAAAGTTACCTGCATAGTTAATCCTAGCTTCTTCATCCTCTCCTTGCCATCTTTGGTCCATGGAGCTGGTTCTTCATCATCCCGTTTCAACATGTATCTCCATACCAAGAAACCAGACTTTCCCTTCTCAGGCCAGTATTTCACCACCTAGTTCAGCAACAATTACCATAGTAACTCAAGCAAAACAGGTTTCTGTTTTCTTTCCCATTCCCCACACCAGAATTACAGCCAAGATGAGGTGTGTTTTTTTCTAAATTTGAGAAAGCTATCGCCTAAAATATTTGTCCATTTATAGGTCATATCTCTGAATTTTTTTTAAAAATTATTTTATAAAAGATTTGTTTAATTAGCTTAAACCAATTACAGGTTACAGCTGAGACCCACAATGACATAAATGCAACAGTACAAGAATTCAGAACAAAGTTATTTGCAGTGGTAGACTGACCTGCTGAGTGCTTCCAGCATTTTCTGTTTTTATTTGTGGCGAGAATATGGAACTTGCTACCACATGGAGTGGTTGAGGCAAATAGCATAGATGCATTTAGGGGAAACTAGATAAGTACGAGGGAGAAAAGAATAGAAAGGTATGTTGATAGGGTGAGAGGAGGCTCGTGTGGTGTATAAACACCGACATAGACCTGTTGGGCTGAATGGTCTGTTTCTGTGCTGTAAAATTCTATGTAATTCGTACCATATACCTCCCTCAGGATAAAGGGAGGAAATTTGAAGAAGTAAAACTCAAAATTAAAATTTGTTAGCTCTATACATCAGTTAGACATAGTACTAATGAAATCAGGAACTATGTTTCCTGATCCAAGTTCACTCTTCCCATGACCCACCAAATTTGAGGAATATGAAAACAAAAATACTAGCATCACCAATTTTAACACCCCAGCTCCGATGTATATTTAAAGCAAGTGCGTGAATTAAAACAGCCATGTTTCTTGTACGCACCTTATAAATGCCATCATAACGGTTCCCTTCTTCTGGTGCGAACTTGCTGTGTTTACGGCCTTTGGCGCTTCTCACAACCCTGACTGATTTTCCAGCTCTCCAATCTTTAGCGTCGGCTCCCACTTTGTCATTAATGGCAGCGTTACAGTTCAGAGCCAAAGCCCTGCAAAAGAAAGTTATTTTTCAATTTCCTATTATAGCAAACTATAAATTTAAACACATCAAATATGGTACTTAACCAAATGTATCATTTTAAAAATGTATATTGAGTAGTATACTGGAATGCAAAAGCTATATAGAAAGACAGTTCACAACATTTGATGGAAAAATCAGTGACATACTTAAAACAACTGGGTAGACCAATTTGTCCTGTGATTGTGAGAATTTGGGGTGGGAAATGGAGATGAGCGCATGAATTAAACTCAATGATACACTTAAGCAAAAGAAAGCAAAGGCTTCAATGCAAGAAACCATTTGGGTTTTCAAATATCTTATGAATATAATAGGTCATGCGTTCCAATAATATGAGCATGGGTCTCTGAATCAACTCCCTTAGAGAATGTGCACTGGGTACGCTGTAGCCCAATTAACCAGAAGTAGATAAAAAGCTAGAACCCATTGTTATCACCTACTTCAAAACCAGCTCCATAAACACACAAACATGGGAGACATTCACCACAAACTTTGTACTGTCTGGATTTATCTTAACTTTATTAAACAACAGCCAAATTAAAACCATTCTTGAATTGGATGAAATTAGAAATTAGGGCCAACCTGTTCATGTTGGTCAGCTTCTGATCACATGATTGTTCTGCTGTACGTTTGTTTCCAGAAAGGTCACGCCCGCCACTTCCAGTGTAGGTGAAGTCACCCCCATGATCCTATAAGAGAAAGGGTTCAACATTCATCTCCACCTTTTCAGCGGAGTTCTCAATCGTTCATTAGATGTATTTTCCATAGCTTCAACAGGTTCCAATGAAGTGGTATCAAAACTTATGACCAAATGTCACTTTGTTGGCAGGGAAGGCTGCAACCTTTCATGGTTAAACAAATCTGAGAGGTATAGCAGTTCTAACAGATTTTTAAACTTCAAAGTACAACTGAGATTTTCCACCAGCTACTAAAAGGGGCGACTCCATTTACGTGAATGGATGTTACTTATACCCACCATTTCTGGTCAAGGCTGGATAGCAACACAGCCACAACTGCATTACTGCTGAGAATCCCAAGGATTATGCTGTGTTCATTTTGTTAAATGGGACAAAAGTTAGAGTTAACTATTTGAACAACACTTAACTTTGTTGCTGCACTATCAGACTACTTCTGCGATGTTGATAAACCAACGGATCTATTTTGCTAAGATAACAACATTTAATGAAGATAAATAGATTCACATCTTTGGCCTTAAACATCAATACATCCTACTCACCACATCATCTTCATAGCCTCCTGCAAGCACAAGGGAATATGCTCCATCATTGCTTCGACCATGAATTCCTGCCACATGCGGCCTGTGAACTCCCGATTCACTCACCTTCAAATATAGGAACCAGGTGAAATGGTCGTTAAAAGTAAAATTTCCATAATACAGCAGACGCTGGGACAAAGATACCCAGATCTAAGATTACAAAAGTAAGCTTATCCGTTTTCCTTCCCTACAATCACCCATTGTAACAGCATCCCCAGCCAAGAGGACAGGCTAGAAATCTGTTCCCAGGCTCAGCCAATAGACTGGAGAAGCTGGGGTTGTTCTCCTTGGAACAGAGATGGTTGCAAGATTTCATAGAGGTATTCAAAATCATGAAGGGTCTAGACAGAGTAGATAGAGAGAAACTGTTCCCATTGGCGTACGGGTCAAGAACCAGAGGGCAAAAGAACCAACGGTGACATAAGGAAAAACTTTTTTAACACAGCGAGTGGTTAGGATCTGGAATGCACTGCTTGAGGGGGTGGTGGAGGCAGATTCAATCATGGCCTTCAAAAGGGAAATGGATAAGTCCTCGAAAGGAAAAAACTTGCAGGGCTACGGGGATAGGGCGGGGGAGTGGGACTAGCTGGATTGCTCTTGCATAGAGCCGGCGTGGACTCAATGGGCCGAATTGCCTCCTTCCATGCTGTAACCTTTCTATGATTCATTCTGAGGCATACATGACTACCAGTTTCTGCTTGGAAGTACTGTTAAAATCAGATGCTTCAGATACTGTACCACCCTAAGTTCTAGTTTGATGATACACTTCACATGCAATACAGCACAGTAGAACAAGAGAACATAGCCAAGCTAATTAGATGAAGCATTCTCTTGCAGTGACAAGACCCAGTGCCATTAAATGTGGGTTTGGATCTAAGAATCTGATTATAGCTCACATCAGTCTAACTCGTCCGCATTCTTTTTGTACAATGCTGTTAGAGTGCAGAAAAACTGGTTGCAGTTAAATCTGTGCCTCAGATGCACTAAGGATAGTGGTATAGTTTTACCAGCTGTATATCTCAACATGTCTTAAGTATCCACCAGTAACACAGGCGGTATCGTGCAAAGGCACTAAAGATGGTCTCGTCACCAGTGCTACACATTAGCTGCAGCATTACCTGCAAATTATTATTTTTTTTTAAAAAGAACTTAGGTAGTCTATGAAACCACTTTTAAGCTTTTAATGAAAAGAGCAAACAGACTACACCGGTTCACCTACCTCTAACTTTATGGTCACATTGAGGTCCATGCACAAAGCCATGGGCTATTCACAGTAAGTGACGGCAGAGCAGGGGTCAGAACCAAGCCCCAATCCCATCACCAAATAGATTCATATTTCTAGTCTTCAACAGGGGTTGCTGGCTAGCAATGATGAGCAGGAACTCTATCTAATTTTCCCCTCTCTAATTAAGGGTGCAGAGGCCAATCATACCACTGCTCAGGCTGACTTCAGCGAACTCATTACAGATCTGGAAACGTGTGTGTGTGTGTGTGTGTGTGTGTCTAGTGCACACTGGACCAATTTAGGCATCAGGGGAATCTAATAAACCTTTTTCTGAAATGTGCCAATTTAAAAGCCTTGATATTTGTCCCTTCATATACTGGAAATGTATGATCTGGTGACAAAAGACTGCTCATGATCTCTCCACAGCAGTAAAAACAGCTGCTCAGTAAGTAAAACACATTAACTAAATTTTTTTCACTGCATACGAAAGGATAAAAGTGAATTAGTGCCATTAATGTCAAAAGCATTGACTGAAATGTGCTTTAATACAACACTGCCATCCTATTTAATCTAACCAGAACTGCAAACATACCTGGACCCTGAATTTCCACTGAGTGCCCACAGGAACACCAGGGATAGGCCCATAGTGGTTAGAGGGGACAATTGTACATTCCTTTGTGCGACCTACACAGGCCATACCCTAGAAGAAACCATATGAAGAAGTTAGTGTAGTTGACAGTACACTAGAGGCATTCTACAGGTCTTAATATAAGGGCTAGAAGTGCAAAAAAACATTCTTACCAGTTTTACTGTTGGATGTAGTATACGGTTACAAAGAGATTTACACAGACAATATTATGAAGCATACTAATTGGAATTGAGGTAGCATCACACAATAGGCCAAGGATTGTACTTAATAAGCATGTCTATGCATACCACTGTCAAACCAGTAGAATGTAGCTATCACTAGGCTGGCTAAAGTTTTTAAGTTTTACTAATGGAGACTATCTAAGTCAGAGTGTAGCATTATCAACTTCACAGTATTTGAGGAATACCACTGCCTAGAGATTCACTTTACAGCACCAGTAAAGAAAGAGATAATGCAGTCTGCTTATCGGCTATTCATAGTAAACTTATCCAGTAAACTACAGTATCAAAATATCACAACTTTAAGCATCAGATTTAATTGCAGAAATATCGTATGGGGTGGTTTACTTCCCTTCCATTTCCACCATCGTTAAAACTGCATCCAACATTTGAAATATAGCTGCTTCAAACTTCTGACTGGCAATTTACTTACCTTGCCCCAGTCTCTCTGGCAGGCAGAGTTAGCAGAGGCCATCTTCGCCTTCTTTTTGCTCTCCTTCAGTTTCTCACCAGCTAGCACCACTTCATTAGCATCGTTTTTGCATAGAGGGCAATACCTGTGAACAGGCACCCAGAGCACATGAGTTGACTAATGGTTAGTTACAATCTGCAATAACGTATCAAACATGACAAAAAGTCAAATTAGCTTTTATTGGGGGGGTGGGGTGGGGTGGGGGGGGGGAGGTGGTAGGGAGGAGAAAGAGATGCAAAAGATTAAAACTGCAATCAAACTCTCAGCAAATACAGCACTTTCCTTCCACAATGTTGTTCATTGGTATACTTCCCATCTTGATCTAGACCGTAAGTTCTTAATCTTGCACAGATGCCACAATATGATATTTTTATGTATCCACGTGGTTGGTAGATTTAAAAGGGACATGGCCTTTTGGGGAGGGGGCGTGGGGGAGAAGTACTTTATACAGGAGAAATATTTTATATCGAAGATGGGTTTCCACCATTCAAACAGAAGAAAGATGACAGAAGCCAAAATAGAATAGATATGGGCATCTCAAGCTGAGGTCGAAGATCAGCCATGATCTTACTGAATGGCGGAACAGGCTTGAGAGGCTGTATGGCCTACTCCTGCTCCTATTTCTCATGTTCCTGTAAGTTTCTTCATCATATTGATGGAGACTGCAAGATGGATTTATAGCTTTAATACTGAACAATGTCCTATATTTCTTTAATGTTCAGTTATGTTGATGTACATTCATAAAAGCTTTTTGTTCTGTAACTCCCCAGGGAAATTCAGGTCTTGAACAGAGGCATTCCTTGTAAGTATGGGAAAAAGCAACTTATGCAATTAAATGCATCTTAAATAAGTCAGAAATGCATCCAATTACCCAAATCAATAAGATTAACAGGCTCGTCTTTGCAGATAATTAACTTCCTGGTTGAATGTAAGAAATAATTTTTATTTAAATAATGTAGTTCACTAAACACTTTATTTATTGGTTACTTGAATTGTGATCTGAGTTTGTTGAATAGATGTCATCATTGTTATGTTTATATTACAGAACTGTGGCAAGAAGGACCAGTTCTGCAGTTGCCTTTGCTGCGATGCAGTGGTATTGTTCATGTTTACATTGTGTGGTAAAAGTCCACAAAATCAGCATAACTGTACATTTGCAATTCTTTGAACGTCACAATTCAATTATCTTCTGGCTGACACATCTCCCTAGTGGCTGAGGAATGCCCATGGACCAGTAGGTTGCAAGCTAGGGAATAAAATGACAGCCAACATTTGCATTGCTACTCTGATGCTGCCTATTCTATAGGTACTGGTGAAACATTAAGTGGGTCTCAGAACTGCCTCGTTTACCTCTGGGTCAACATTGAATGGTAAATGTAGTATATGATAACAATCCCAGAATTGTTAGAAGTCCATAAGTACTCTTTGGAGCACTGTGTATGGGACGTTGCAGTGTATAAAATGGCTACATTTCAACAGTGCCTGCATTCCAAAATAACTCATTGCACATGAAGCACTTTGGATCTAATCCAAGATGCAAATTCCTTCTTTATAATTCCACGCACTAAACGGTAGATAAACGATTGCCCCTCTGGTACATAACAGAAATGTCACTCAAGGGGTGGGAACTACCTGTCAATTAATCATTACCCCCACAGGGGTGAAACTGGCCTCCTCGCAAAGATAAAAAGGTTTGTAATCATGTTCAGACATCATCAGGTGCACATGTCCTGCAGGATGTGAAACATCAAAGAAAGCACATATCATCAATGCTCTTCAACAACTTATTCTCACCGAGGTGTGAGCCACATGAGGAACAGACAACATAAGGAGCTTTAAAGCCTACTCAACACACCAGAAAAAGTTCAGAAGTTGATCATTGTTGCCTTCCTTCCCCAACCAAATCAAAAAAGGTACAAGAGCTGAGTCCAACATACCAGTCTTCGACCTCTGGTATGCTGGTGAGAGGAGGGTTGAGGCAGTAGGTATGATAAGCCATATCACACTCGTCACACAGCAGCTGCTTCTCTGGGTCGCCCTTCCCACCACATATGTGACAGGCGCACTGTTTGCAGTCCTTGTTAGGGTTATCTTTGCAGTACTTGCATTCAGGTCCATTCTGCCCTACAGGCAATAAAAATAAAAAAACAAAATTGTAATCTAAAGGACAGTATTGAGGTTCAACACTACCTTAAAATTACTAGGGAAGCAAAAAAGAACAGTTGGACAAAATGCAATAGTGTTGTCAATTTTTCCCTCATCTTTACCTTCTGGTGTCCCCAACAAAGACAACATGGTTCAAGTTCAAATTGCTCTTCATTGTGAGGCAAAGCAGCTAGCCTCCACTTGACAATTTTACATTGAGATAGGGAACTCGCTGTACAATAGTAGACATAAACCAGTAACCTACCAAACCAGCTTAGCTCAGTTTAGAAGGCTACCATATTATGTAGTTTGGAACAACAAGGGTATCTGATCCTAGTACAGACTGCCAGCCTAATATACACTATACAGAATAAGTGAACTGAGCATAATATATAAATAAATTATGAATTTAATCAACCCCTTGATGGGCTCAAGATTTAGGCCATCCCATCAGTTATTCCATTTAAGTGGGGTAGGGTAGTATAATGGTTATGGTACTGGACTAGGAACCCAAAAGGTCACACATGCAAATCCTACCATGGCAAATTCAATAAATATGGTACTTTGTGCATTGGCACCAGAAAAAATGACCATGAAAGCTGATGGATTGTTGCAAAAATTCAACTGGTTCAGGGAAGGGAACCTGCCATCCCTACCCAGTCTGGCCTAAGTAGTTGACACTTATTGCCCTGCCGTTATCATCCACATCCTGAGAGCACATTGTGAAAAAGTGGATAAATAGCATCTGATGCACATGAATGATACATAAAAAGATGGTCTGTTGCAAACAATAAAAGGAAGAGCTACATCAACACGTGTCATACAATGTTCAAAGTTTTATGTCAGCTTTTAGTAGCTCCACGAACTTAATCCACTTTTGCTTTCTATCTATTGGATGCAAACTTTGAGTTATTTACTTAACCAACCAGCATCTTCTCACTAAACTATGAACTATAACCAAATGATTACACAAACTGTAGTGCCAAGCCCAAACTAAGATACATTAGAAAAGCACCCATCCTTGTATTCAGTTCCAAGACACAGGGAACTTGTGAGGATTGGTGGTATGTCATGCGCAAGAACCTTACTTTTCAAGGGACTTTCAGATCCATTAACTCCAGCACTTCCCGGCTCCTCAATTTTGTAGACTTCATCCACCAATGAGATTCTGCAATCATTCAAAGAATCACCAGCATCCCTTTGACAGTAAAAAAAAGTCAGATTATTTACAAAAAACTTTTCTCAAGAAAAAAAAAAGCAATAGATTCCACCAAAAGACAAGAAGTCTGGACTCCAGTTGCTATCAGCTGGATTCCAGCATACTACTCATGCAAGAAATTATGAAGGGAGAAAATAAACACTGACATTGCAACACCATAAGAGTTTTTGTGCCAAGTTATAGTGAATTATGAGCATTCTAAAGTTTTGAGTCAACATTAGCAAATGTGCTATGATGTTCCTCATGGCACATAAGAACATAAGAAATAGGAGCAGGAGCAGGCCATACGGCACCTCAAGCCTGCTCCACTATTCAATAAGATCATGGCTGATCTTCTAACCCAACTCCACTTTCCTGCCCTATCCCCATATCCCTTGATTCCCTTAGTGTACAAAAATCTATTGATCTCAGTTTTGAATATACTCAACGACTAAGCACCCACAGCCTTCGGGGTAGAGAATTCCAAAGATTCACTACCCTCAGGAGAAATTTTTCCTTATCTAGGTCCTAAATGGCCGACCCCTTATCTTGAGATCATGACCCTTAGTTCAAGACTCCGCAGCCACGGGAAACAGCCTCTCAGCATCTACCCTGTCATGCCCTCTTAGAATTTTATACGTTTCAATGAGATCACCTCTCATTCTTCTAAACTCCAGAGAATATAGGCACATTCTACTCAATCTCTCCTCATAGGACAACCCTCTCATCCCAGGAATCAATCTAGGGAACCTTCATTGCACCCCCTCTAAGGCAAGTACATCCTTCCTTAGGTAAGGAGACCAAAATTGTACATAGTATGCCAGGTGTGGTCTCACCAGAGCCCTGTATAATTGCAGTAAGACTTCCTTACTCCAACCCCTTTGCAATAAAGGCTAACATACCATTTGCCTTCCTGATTGCTTCTGTACCTGCACGTTAACTTTCCGTGATTCGTGTACAAGGACATCCAAATTCCTCTGAATACCAACATTTACTAGTTTCCCACCATTTAAAAAATATTCTGCTTTTCTATTCTTCCTACCAAAGTGGATAATTTCACACTTCCCCACATTATACTCCATCTGCCACCTTCTCGCTCACTCACTTAACCTGTCTATATCCCTTTGCAACCTCCTCACAGCTTAATTTCCCACCTAGCTTTGTATCGTCAGCAAACTTGGATACATTACACTCGGTCTCTTCATCTAAATCATTGATATATATTGTAAACAGCTGAGGCCCATGCACTGATCCTTGCGACACCCCACTAGTTACAACCCACCAACCTGAAAATGACTCATTTATTCCTACTTTCTTCTGTCCGTTAACCAATCCTCTATCCATGCTAATATATTACCCCCATACAATGAGCCCTAATCTTGTGTGACAACCTCTTCTGTGGCACCTTATCGAATGCAGTTTGAAAATCCAAATATACTATTTCCACTCGTTCCTCCTTATCTACCCTGCTAGTTACACCCTCAAAAATTTCTAATAGATTTGTCAAACACTATTTCCCTTTCATAAAACATCAGAGGATACCGTGTTTTATAACAATAAGGGTATCAAAAAAGCGTGCATGCTATGGGCAAGACCGAATAGGTTACAGGTTTGTGCCCTCTAGTGGAATCTATTGCTGTATTTATAGTGCATGAAACTCCTGAAACAAGATACAAGCTCAAAACTTACAGCAAAATATTAAGATCCTTACCCCAAAATAATTTTAGCATAGACCTCTTTGATTGTCCTGGTCTCCCTCTTTCGTAGAATTTCTGCATCATACCAGTAGCCTCGCTGTTTAGGTTCATCCGGGTTATAGTTCACCATCACCACATGCCCAACATGAAGTTGGTGCCATTGCAAGACTGTCCTCGCCCGTGGCCGGATGTCCTTCCATCGCAACTGCACAATTCCATTTTCAGGGTAACTTGGCAGATTTAAATAAATAATGTCAGTGTTAAAATTTTCATATTAAGCATATATATATATATATATATATATATATATATTTATTTAAACCAACTAATTATTCAAACTGTCCATACATCTACAGGAAATTACATAGAATCTACAGCACAGAAACAGGCAATTGGGCCCAACTGGTCTATGCCAGTGTTTATAGTCCTCCTACTCTAATTACCTCTTCCCACCCTACCCCTGTATCCCTCTATTCCTTTCGCCCTCATGTATGCTAATAGCATGGAGAGGATGACTTTCAAAGAGGCCGCCCATCATAGGGCGATAGCAAATGTACAGGACTAGAAAAGGTCACTGCAGGCAATCTGATTTATCAGCTTTTCACTTTTTCTTCCTTCATCTTTCAGAAGGACAAGCCAATTGTTCATTTTGGAAATATGTCATACAGTGTGGCACCACACAAACCAGCAAGATCCCAGATTAGTTTGTGCTGAGGGCACAAGAGAAAACATACAATTGACTTCAACGTCTGATTTCCGTAGGAAAAAAAAAATCAACATATACCCTGCAGAAGCAAATACCTGTGATGCCCTCCTACACCCAATTAGCTATCCTGATGGCATTCATTGCCCAAGGTATCCATTGGAAAACATGAATGCGGACAAGTAAGAGGACTGCCAATGCCCTTGAAATCACATCCCTATATAAAAGTCACCATCTTCAACAGATAAGGAATGTATATCAGAGCAAGAAAGTCAGATGGAGAAATTGGAGAAACCCCCCACACCCCCCCAAGCACTTCTTTGAAAATAGCAATAAAGATGAATAATATTCCTTATATTAAAAAATTGCAACAAATATCTGAACTGAAGGTTTCTGGCTATTAAGGGACTATTTACATACTCTTCATATTTAATGTGATAAATCACATCTTCATCAGCAATCTTGGTTTCCATAGTTTTGCTTGAATGCGCAGACTCTTCATTATTGGTAGAGTTGCTTGCACTCTCATCTTGTGTCACACTGACGACCACAGCTTCAAACCAAGCACCCATGTGCATGTCTCGAGCATCAACCAATTCATTTATCTAAAAAAAAATAGAACCAATTCAACATAGCTCAAACTACTTTGTGGTCACATATTACTGGGCTTCCCCTGGAGAGAAATTTCTCAAATCACTGTACAGCACAGATCTTTTCAAGGCAAAAAACACAAAGCAAAAGGTCAAGTTTATTATTACTAAAACAACCCAATGCCCTTTCACTATCAAATCTTATATTTAAGTCACAGTCCCATGCATTCATTATAAGAACAGTTAGTTTGCAGAATACTGTCCTCTGGTGTTTTACAAGAGTCTGCCTAGTATATCTGCAATTGAGCATGCCACTAAACATTTTCCACAAGCCACTCGTGGAAAAATATTATGCAGCGTTCACTTACTTCAGGAGATTCCATGGACTGGGAATCCCAACTTTTACACAAAGTACAGGCATGTTTGAGGGCTGCAGACTTGTATAATAATTCACATAACAGTACAACGCAGTTGTTGTATTCATGGCTAAAGTAGAGCTCCGGGTCTAAACACTAAGAAGCACCACTCTGGTTCATGAAGCTAGCCACTCAGTAGAAGTACAAGCACAGCAGCCCAACATACAAGCACCATTGTTTTCCCCGATATTCACCCACATTTCTCCCTCCAACATCTTCCTATTTTCTTCAAGCGAGTAGCTCATGCTGACATATAGCTCATGAGAACCAACAACATCTCATCCAAGTGGCCATTTTTCATGCATGAACCTAGATGGTGTCAACAAGCTATTAAATGATGTTCAGGGCATCACAGCAGAGCTTAACCACGTTTGCACCAATGTTACCTAAAGCCTTTCTGAAAATACCACAAGGAATCCTACTGCTTTGTTGGCGGAACACATTTTCATAACCTTTCAACAAGTGAAATGGCTTGCAAAACAAAATTGCACTAAAGAGCAAAAATTCATCAAAATATTTGTGTTGCTGCAAGCTACAAATCCTGACATTTTAAGTGTTGAAGCGTAGCTTCGTTCAACTTTTATGCCACACCACACTTTTTTTTTGGAAAATTGAATTAACTTGGCCAAGGTCGACCTTTATTGCAAGCCATAAATGCTCACTTTCTGTTGAGGTAGTACTATGCATTAAAGTAATGGTGCATAGCACCATAGTGCTATCAGGGATCAGAAACCAGATCAGAGCAATGCCTAGGGAGAGGAAAAATAAAAATCAAGAGCGTTGCTGCTTCGTATCAGGAAATACATGCCTTGGCAAAATGTACCAAGTGTAAAACAGGATAGTATACTTATTCTTATTGGATTTTACAAATTCTTTTAAGTACTGAATGTCAAGTAGTATGCTGCAGAGGAATCACCAAGTTGAATCATATACATAGTTCAAACCAAGAAATTGCTACGGTACATTTGGGTTAATGATGTGTGGATGCGAATTCAGCTCCTCACAATCCAGGTTTCAGTAAAACTCCAATCAATTGCTAGATAATATTATTTAGAACAGAAAAAGATGTCAATCATAACTTATCTGCATTGATTTCAAAAAGGGTTACAGATATGCGTATTAAAGAGTTGGGATGACAAGCTAATTTTAACACTGCCATACAATTTTCTAGTGAGATCCTGTACAATACCGTCATTTCTTCCTGTATTTTACCAGCAAGGATATTATGGCAGCTTGTGATTGAGAACAAACAGGCTCCAATTGAAAAAAGGTGAATTCACAAGATGCAATATCAGGATTTTCCCAAGAGGAGCATCATAGGTTGTATTTTAAAATAGAAGATACAAACACTTTCACAATTGCAGCTGATCAGTGTTACAGTTCTACTGATGAGCAAACATAAACCTTATGCTCACCTTGTATAAGCCAAAACCTGGGTCAACAAGGTCAGGCTGTGTGGATGTTCCTGCCTGTCCTTCCAGTTCCATAGCAGCTTCACCATTGTTGGAGTTCTTATCCGATTCACTTTGTGCAGATCCACATCCAGAGTCTGTGTCAGACAGCTCTGCATCCTTTTCTTTTCTGGTGGTGCCTTTTGATACTTGATCAGCCTGGCGAATAAGCAGCTGGATGATGTCATTAAGTCCCACATTATAGTCAAAAAGTGAATGGGCATCTTCCATCTAAAAAGGGAAAAGAAAGTGTTATGGAACTATCTGAATTGAGATGTTGCATTTACCTTTTCAAATCATCTACAAGCTACACCTGAGTAGATTTTATATACTTGATTTCACCAAAGTACAACAGTCCCAACCATATAAAAAGTAAAGGCAGAGAAAGTTGGGAAGGAAGAGAAAAAGATTGAGTTCTTCTCAATTGCTCAAAAAGGCATTAGAGCCTACTGTGAAAAAAATGCAGTTACTCCATGGAAGTAACTTCCATTGCCAAACAATACCCATTTGTCTTTTTTTAATCCAAAAGTTAAAATGCACTGCACATTCTCTGAACCTCCAAACCGTACAGGTAACATTTGGGGGCCCCGTGAGACAGCTGACCTCAGAAGCTTTACAGGATAACTGTCACTTTGGAAACTCAGAACTGTTAGCTACAATTTGCTTTAATGCCCCAGGTTAGGGAGAGGAAGATTTACTATAGTACCCACACTACGTCACCAGTTACCGTGGAACCATACATTTGCAGGAAGTTAACAGCTTGAGTGAGGCAAGACAACGAGAAATAGAAAAAAATTAACCAACTGCAAATAAGCCTCTTGTGCCCGAATGAAATCAAGGAATTAAATGCAACTTGCCTTGTGGCAGCACTGACTAACAAGTTAAACAGCTGACTAGAAGAACAGTAAAAGTGCCAAAGCAGCACTCAGCCTGCCAGTCAACTGTTTAAAAATGACACTCACTACTACTTCAAACAGCACTCTGTGCAGTATACCAGGTGTAGCTGTCCTGAGGGGCATTGTGGGATTCCTACCCTCTGATTCAGTTTTGAGATCACTGGGCAGATTTTCGGATGAGAGTTGAAAGCAATTAATGAAACACAAGTCCAGCTCCATTCATTCAAAAGCAAACCTAATCAGGACAACCAATAGACAATGTGCAGATTTATTTTTAATGCTGTATCCTCATGAACACTACAAGCATCTACAGAAACCAGATTCCACTATACCAGTGACTTTCATTTTATTACAGCACCATCCAGTGGTAAGAATCTAACTGCTCAGGACTACAGTTTTTCTTCACTCCTGGGAAATTAAATGGTGAACAAACAAGAACTACACTTCTTGGAATTATTTCTTTTTTTTGGTGCCTATGGTCTTTCCAAGCCTCTCAAATTATTCAATAGAGAAAGGGCAGCTAACCCGTTCCAAAGCCTTCGCCAATCCGGCTAAGTAAAGAACAGAGCATCTCGTGATTTCCCTCCCACACCCCTTCACTGGAGGAAGACAAATTGATCTGTATTAAGTACTACCCTGAGGCAACAAACCCAAGATTAGATTGCACCATAGTTCAAGCACTTCTACAAGTAATACTTCAAGAATCAGATGAAGTAGTGCTGCTGAGCCACTACTTAAATGCAAGTAGGCTGCTTCCATATACACAACCAAGTGATCAGTTGTAGGATGCAGGGTGTGGAATGGAAATCTGAGAAACAAGACAGATATGGAGTGATGTTAGAAAGTTAAATGGCAGATATGGGTAGGTCAATTGGTTGCAAGAGTGGGAAAAGCCAAAAAACTAGCAAGCACCCTCCCACCTTTCATAAGGAAGACACCATCATTTTTTCAGACAATCTATCCAAACTTAAAAAGCAAAATTAAAATGTAACCTTGAAATCAGGTATAATGAAACACCAAGCATCCTGTAGCACTCACGGTAGGCATCCACTAAACCAACAAGACACCATATACCAGCATGTTGAACTGGAAATACACCTAAGATCAAAAATACCGGAACACATTGATGCAAAACGCATTCACACAATATGTACACTAGCAAAAGATAGAGAGCAAGGATTTGGCTGCCATATCGATCGTTGAGGCTAATCATAGTGATATCCATTAAGGACATTCGATTACATCAACATGGGTTATTTTAATTATTTATGACGTAATTTTTAACGTCACATTTGGAACACTGTACTTAAACTTATGAGGGTTAAAACAATAGTAATGATTCAAGCTCTGAAAAGCTCACAGAATTGCACTTCTCATTGGAGAAAAAAAGGCAGAATACAATAAGGGTCTTTAAAATGCTGAAACACATCAATAAAATAGACACAAGCAGCTCATTTAGCTGCAGCTGTAACCACATATCTAGCTAGCTATAAAGATGGCACTCCTCAACCAGGCTAGAGATTAAAAGGTTCTCCCACTCTCCCTCCCCACAAAGCTGTAAAGACTTCCACCAACATTTCATTAAAGCATAAAAAAATCTGATTAATAATTGGATTGAGCACAGGTTAAAATACTGAGGTCAAGCTAATGGAAAGATTTTCTACTCTATCTGCCAGCTGTAAAGATCTCGCATGAATTGCAGGTGCACAATGGTGCACCACTTCTTAGTGGCTGCTACTTCACAGCACAAACCAAGCCCAATTTGGTACCATCTGAGAATCTCACTCAGGCTACAAGAATGACTGATGTGAGAAATGGAAAATGTCAGAATCGTGCAGTAAAGGTTGCTTTTCCATGTTAGCACCAAGATTCATTAGAGGGGCAGATCTGTTTTGTAGCTGGCCGTGCTACAACTGGAAGAAAGAAAGACTTGCATTTATAAAGCGCCTCTCATGACCTCAGGATGTCCCAAAGCATTTTATAACCAATGAAGTAATTTTGAAGTGCGGTCATTGTTGTAATGTAGGAAATGCGGCAGCCAAATTGCACACAGCAAAGTCCCACAAGGACGTAGTCCATTCCTCAACTCTTAACATCTCTCAACTTGAGCAATCAAAAAAGTGGATTGGAAGGTTAGCAAAGAAACAGAATAAATGTGCTATAGTTAAAGGGCTGCTGAGAGCATAGGCATGTGATTGTTGGTATTAAACGGAGGCTACAATGTTAGATTACCTTCAGAAAGAAAGAAACTTCAAAGTTTGCTCTGTCTGGAAATCTTTTCCTATAGTTACTCATCTTGCATGCGATGAAATTGAATAAAGTCCATGACCATGCTAACTTTAAACAAGTGACATGTCAGGAAACTAATGTTTGCCTATTACACGCCTGCTGATTGTAACTAGTACTAACTTCTGCCAGCATGCTGTAAATGAAGACTATGCACAATGCTTGCAACATCATGATTGCAAATGCAGTGATATGAATGAATGAAAAACTACTCAAAACAGGATGATGAAGATGCTACAGGGGACTTGAAAGGTCATTTATGTGCCTAAAGGTTTTCTAGTCCTGACAAATGAACCTCCCTGATGTGAGATAATTACTCTGGTTAAATATTTCACAAAATCTTTTCCCTGTCATATGAATAAACTGGTTTTCATTTTTGTATAAAATTAACAAAAGCGTCAAGTACTTCTCTCATCAATTCTCCCATCAAAAAAAAAGGAAATGACAACTGTCCAGACAGCACTATTACATTATAAATCACTTTCAGCACACAAGATGTCCACACATCCCCACATGAAAACAATCACAACTTAAAAAGTTACCAGCAGATAGAATGTGCTTGAATGACCAAAGAAAAGGAAATATCACTAATTTGGGGGGGGGGAGGGGAGGGGGAACATTGTGATAGATTGCAAGCACAGAAGAAACCGATTACTGATTGATAAACATTGCAACGGTTAACTGTACTTGGCCGTTGACAAGTCATCACTTCTCAGATGATCTGGTTAGAAGCACTTCAATGTCGCTGGGTTAAAATCCTGGAACTCCCTACCTAACAGCATTGTGGGAGCACCTTAACTACACGAACTGTGGTTCAAGAAGGAGGCCTATTGCCACCTTCACTGGACAATTAGGGATGGGCAATAAATGCCGGCCTCACTAGCAATGCCCACACCCCTAGAACAAATTTTTTTAAAACCATGAAAGTAGACATTTTGTACTTTCCACACATATGACAAAGTTCACAATGAATTATTGCTGTATTCCCAATGCCAATAATTAGAGCCATATATAAATACAACTATTGTACACTAACCAAAAGGAGAATTTAGCATCGTGCTTTTAATCTTTTTTTCTAAGTTTGAGTTGCAAATTATTTTTAAAAGCTTTGTATAGTCTATTTTATTTACTTATGCCAATTTTCCTCCTCCCAGAGGCAATAATGCCTTGAAGGGTACAGTTACAATAGTGTCAGTTGCCTAAGTGGCCATTATTCATATCAGCATCGATAGCAAGTGTTGACGCGTTCTATGATTACAGGGGACTTTATGGCTGAGCCTGATCCTGTATTCACAATATTTCCAGCAGGGGGTTTAACACCGATCATGGCAGAAGTCCTAACTGACTTTCCCCTCCTTAACCTGAGTATTGAAGCCAATCACAATGCCCAAAGAGCTAAGATTATTAACTCGGTGCAGCCCATGAATGAACCTTGCACCTTCCTGGTGTCTATGCCCCAATTACTCAGCAGATAAACTTGCCAATGGAGGTGACAATTATACTTTTTATTCAACTTCATCTCTAAGTTTTAATCAATTCAGTCCCAATACGAAGAAAAGACCTAATGGAAAGACTTAATGAACCACATGCCCTGTTAAAATATTTCAAACATGGGTTTGGGGGGGCGGGGGCATGGAGGTTAAGAGAGACACACAAACTTCTTGCACCCTGGCACGTATCAAAGATGCAGGAACAGCTGGAGGTAAATTTGACTTCGAAATACATTTGCAATATGCTGTTTGTCCCACTGCATATTTTTAACTCAGTGAGAACCGGTGTATTTTTGGTTTCCCAGGTGGGTCTGCCAGGACACAACTAAGTGAAACTTTTAGAATTCATAACAGAGAATCAGCTATCCATAAAGATGAACTATATTAGAACAGTTCCTCACTAGGCGGCGCTCAAACCCAAAGATCCTTTTTACAGTTAAAAGTCCAAAGGAACGCAGAACCGAAGTCTCACCGGTTAGTTTGTATAACTGCAAGATATATTAAAACATGATATACGGCTCTTTCAGTACATCGGCTGCTATAATGGTGGTAATGCTCGGTCAACAGCAAGCTATTTTGATTCTAACCAATTACACCGCAGACCAATATATGATGTAGCGATCGGTCTACACCCTTTATTTAACTGAGAAATTGTCTTTGAAGAGTGGCGCCAACTGAAACTTTTACACTTCCCAGCCCCTGCGTGCTTGACTGAAAATTGTTTATAAATTCCTCATGTTTAGAACAGTTAATAAAATCCTTTTTTTTTAAAAAGTGAATGCACGAAAAATGCAATCGTTCGGGGAGGAACCACCATGCACCCCAGCTGCGGTGAAAAGTAATGCATTCCCAGTATCCCGCTACAGATTGAATGATTTAGAATAATCTATAAACGGATGTACTGCATTTAGCGCCTTTTTGTTCACTCAGCCTCTCCCGCGCAACCTAACGTGATTGGGGAAGCGCGTCGGACGGGTGACTGACGTGCCAGACAGCCAATCAGAAGCGGCGCAGCCGGACACTAGTCCTTTGGCCGCAATCTTCCGGCCAATGAGGGCGCGACAGCCAGCAGGCTAGGTTGCGGTGTAAACACCCCGCCTCCGAGAGCTGTTGGGAGAGTTTGCTGTAAAGTTTTAAACCATTTAAAGTTGATTTAAAACTGAACTATAATGGCGGGGAGCGGGTGAGCAACTGGCAGAAAGCGATGGGTTTAACATCTCTCGCTTTATTCAATGACGGATGCCGATCACCTTCTGGGGGTGGCCCCCATCCCCAAGGAGAGGGAGCAGCAAGCCCATCTCAGGCGGCTATTAAGCCCAGGGGAATAAGTCCCCTTCTCCCTCGCCGAGCTGCGGGGTATTAACCACCTCGGCGCCAGTTTGCATTTCTTGCTGCCAGAATCCTTTGCCCCCTCGTCCTGGCTTATGAACGTGGCAGCCGGCGTTCACCCTTTGTTCCCCGGATCCATAAGCGCCCTTTCCCAGTGGTCCCGCTAGAGGGAAAGCCGCTCAATCCTCTTATGCCTCCCCCCTTCCTTCTATACGCTGGTGTTCTCCCCACCCCTCTCTCTCTCTCTCTCTCTCCTCCGTTGTAAAGTACCTGCTTTCCCCGGTAGAACAGCCGCTGCCGATCCGCCTCCACCCCGAACGCTTCCCGGATCTTTTCCCTCAGCTCCTGCACCAGAGTCAGTTTGGAGAGCCCATCAATGTGACGGGTCTCTTTGCCGTCCATCGTCCGCACCTGGATCCACATCTTCAATCGCCGAAGTGCTCACTTGTATGTGGCGGATAATAATAATCAGACTGGACGCGCTGATCTATCCCCCACGTCTCCTCCTCACTGCGGGGGGAAAGGAGAGAAAAAAAAACTTTCCCGCGAATTCAATTTTTTTTTTCTCTTCTTGAACCCAACGGATCTCCACCTCCGCGCGCGCAACGTTCGATTCAAATCCGCGCTCTCCCGCCTAGCGCGAACCGCCCCTTCGCCTCGCGCCTATTGCAGCGCGCGCACTCTATCCCTCTTCCTATTGGACCGGCCGGGAGGAGCAAGCGTTAAAAAAAAACACACGCACATGCCCCGGCTCCGATGACGTCGCCGCGCCGAAGCGATTGCGTCACCTCGTTAGGCGGACGTTTTTTGAGATATGTAATTCATGGTCAGGGGCGAAGCCGCACATGGGTCGTAGCGGCGCGAACGAAATCTCGCGAGAGCGCTTCGTGGGTGAAGGGGGGGGTAAGGAGCAAAACAAAATTAGTCGGCTAGCTGAGCAAAAATGTAATATTTAAAAAAAACTGAAGAAACGTCGCAAGGAAAAAAAAATTATGAATGGAGGTACGAAACGTTTTAAAAAAAACTTTCCCTCGTGTGAAAAGTGAGGTGTCTTTTTTTACAAGAATTATAAAAACAAATCGCCATTTGTGATTTGGCTCCAAAATCTCAGGTTGTTTTGCTGACTTGGTCGCGGCTTGGCGGGAAATGCAACTTCCCAGTGAGTCAGTGACTGAGCCACCCCTCCAGCTCCAGTGAGTCACTCCGCACTCATCCTATTCCAGGAACTTAAGAGGTGTCATTCAGTAAACTTGAGCGCAACACAAACCCAAGAGCGTCAACTTTTACAATGCCTGGCCAGTGTTTGTAATCCTGCTCCATAACCCTTGTTATTGACTTACGGCGATGTGCTCTGAAATAAATCATGCTCTTCAATGTATGTGGGTGTTGGTTGTTAAACCTGATTTCCCCGCTCTTCTGCCTGCAGCTTTTATTCCGTTTTGCGCTGGGAATTGTGAATTTATACTAGATCTAAAGCATCTTCGTTCGAAAGAAATTGATAATGCGATGCAGCACTATTTGAAGTTCATTTACTGTTCCACACTATAATAAGTAGGAAATGGCATTTTGGAACACAGCCCTGATAGTAATGTTCTTCCTCCCCTTATTTTGGTGAGGTAGATGGATTTTTTTCAGTTCCACTTCCTTTTTTCCTCTCCTGAATAGATAGTAGGGCGTAGTTCCACAGCAATTGACAGTCTTCCAGTACCTAAGCCAAATGACTATTCTCCCTGTATGAGCCTGGTTAGGGGCACTGACACCTTATTCTGGGGGGAGAGAATAACAGACAACCCCAATGTTCACACATGCATGCTTTCCACCATCTTCCCTTTAGCCCAGGACTGTTGAAGTTAATTGCAATGCCTTCAAATACCATTGAGCCAAGGGTGAAGCTCCACATCTCTCCATTTTAGGGTTGCCTACTCTGGTTGGATGTATTCTTGGCAGTTTCATCACAGCCCCACACTCCTGCCTTTGATCGCCGGACATGTCCATCCTCATGGCTTCCCACACCAATTGGAAAGCAAACAGATTCTTCATTAACCGATTGGAAGATTCTTGATTGCCAGTCAAACAGCCTTTCTTCCCATCTACAATAGTTTTATAACTAATAAAAGTGTTCAAAGGAAATGAAAAAAAACACAATTTATTTTTTAATGCCCCTGTGATTTTTTTTCCCGTGTTGCGCGCAGCAGTGTCCAGGAGATCTTTACTATCTGGAGACTGCAGGACAATCCTAGATGGTTGGTAACCCTACTTCACATGGGCTATCTTCACCCTTAGTCTTATTTTCAGGTCTCCTGGACCACTCACAAACTGTAGCAAAAGAGTGGGCAACCAGGACTTCAAGGAAGCTGCTCTTGAGCTGAACATTAGTGTGAGAAGCATATGTGGTAGGCACAAATCTAATTCCACTGGAGTTTCATTGCATTACACTACCTATGAAATTATTAAGTACAGCTTAAAATTGTTAGATATAGTCTGATGATTCAACAAGTCATACAGACCAGAAAATCCCAGGTTCAGCTCCCAGTCTGTGCTCATTTAGCTGATTTCAGTCATGCCAGTGGTAGTAATGCAAGCATAGCTTCCATGGCCTCGACCCTCCCTGTCTCTGCAACCTCCTCCAGCCCTACAACCATTCGAGATCTCTGCGCTTCATCAAATTCTGGCCTTTTTCGTATCCCCGATTTTAATCGCTCCACCCTTGGCAGCTGTGCCTATAGATGCCTAGGCACTAAGCTCAAGAATTCCCTCCCTAAACTGCTCTGCCTCTCCTCTCTCCTCCTTTAAGACACTCCTTAAAACCTACCTCGTTCACCTGTCCTAATATCTCTTTATGTGGCTCGGTGTCAAATTTTGTTTGAAAACACTCCTGTGAAGTGCCTTGGGACGTTTTACTATGTTAAAGGCACTATATAAATGCATGTTGTTGTTGTTGCTGCTTTGGTGGGCTCAGTCACCAAGATGACGGAGGTGAAAATTGGCCAAGATTTACACTCCTGATCATTATTCAGCATCCCCTGGTTGAAGTACATGTGTTCAGAGATTGGCTGTGCTATCCTCCACAGTTATATACCCTGGTTGAAGTACATGTGTTCAGAGATTGGCTGTGCTATCCTCCACAGTTATATAACTTTATTCACTGTCCAGGCTCATGCATGATGAATGGTTACTTAGTCAAGGTACCAGAAGGCAACTGGTGCATGTGGCACCTTATGCTAGCAACAGTCTCAATGCCTTCAGAAAAGGAAGGAAGAAAATTACAGAGGCTACTTCAAATGCCACTTCAAAGTAACAACTCAATATTGTCCTTTCAAAATTTGTGAGACTGAGAAGCTGGTTTTTGATACAGTAAAAAAGCAAAATCCTGTTCATTGCAGGAAAAAACATTGATGGGCTGAAATCACACTTTGCAATATTAAGAGGTTAACACTTCTCAAAATTGGAGACAGGGGAAGTTTGTAAAAACATATTATGATGACAGAACTACCTGAGGTGAGGTAAGTGAAATTTAGAGCCAGCCTGAGATGGGATGCGGAGCCAGAATGGGGCTTGCTACTCCTCACCATCCCTCACTTGTAAGCTCTCACCACAGACTCCTGAGATTCGCTAAAAGGTACAGGGAGGGTTGAAATATTGCACAGTGTTTAATGTTTACTGTGGGGATTGTTTGCCAACATAACAACAGTCACTGCACTTCAAAAGTAATTCACTGCAGCACTTTGAGATGTTTCAAAGTAATAAATCTAAGTATTATTTATTACAAGTGGATCTCTCATCACATTACTGACAGAATGTTCTGAAACTAAGCCATGCCCCAACATTTATTTAAGTGGCTATTTACTGCAATGGGCTTCCCCCCAAATTTATGAATTAAATAGCAGTGTTTTTTTAATGGAATGTGTTTGGTCAAAAAATTATAAATGAAATAAAAGTAGTGACCATTTGATGCTGATGGGGTTTCCCATTTAATCCCTGTGCTTGCAAAAAGTTGTTAGTTTAATAAAAGGTGCATACATTTAATTCAACTGGATTCCTATAAAAGTTATTAAGTAAATAAAAGGAGCAGACATTTAATCCAAGAGGATTGCAGTAAAATCTATTAGTGAAATAAAAGGAATAAATACAATATGGTTCTACCAAAATGTATTAATTAATAAAAAAAAGCAGTGGACACTATTCAATCATTGGCACAGCAAGAATGTATATGTTTATATATATTTGGTTTATTCATGAAATTTATATTAATTATTAAGATTTATTTACATTACATTGTTTTATGTTATACATTTAAATTCTATTATATTACACATTTACATAACATATATAAGATTATATTAATCTTGATATCTATTTAAATTATGTGGCAGAGCTTAGCCCAGCAAGAAGGCTGGAGGAAGTAGAATATGTTGGCCTTGGGAGGAATGCAAGTGCCATGAAATAATGGGGCCATGGGCAGGAGTCATGCTACTGACCAAAGATCAGGGGAGGGGCAGAGTCGGACCCCAATTAGGGCCCATCAGGATGGGAATCAGACAGGCTGACTCAGTAGGAGTGGGCAGATGTCAGCCGTGGCTCGGTAGTCAGAAGATTGTGGGTTCAAGTCACACTGAAGCACTGCTAGAGGTGCAGTCTTTCAGATGAGATGTTAAACTGAGGCCCTGTCTACCCTCACAGATGGACGTAAAAGATCCCATGGCACTCTTTCGAAGAAGAGAAGGGGAGTTCTCCCGGTGTCCAGTCCAATATTTACCCCTCAACCAACATCACTAAAAACAGATTACCTGGTCATTATCTCATTGCTGTTTGTGAGACATTGCTGTGTTCAAATCGGCTGACACGTTTCCTACATTGCACAGTGATTACACTTCAAACATAATTGGCTGTAAAGCCATTTTTTCGCTGGATGTATTGCGGAAGTTGGACCTCAGCTGATTGGTATGTACTAGATTGCGATGTTTTGGAAGGGAGTACCCAAGGGCACGAAGCTCAGTAAAGTGCATCTGGCCATGCAGGAGAAAGTTGTTGGAATGTGAAAATGGGATGGTGCATCTATGGGTCAGTTTCTAAGTTTTTTTTCCTGACTAGTTCAATTTTTTAATGTTTATTATGTTCTAAGTCTTATTTTTATGTGCATGTACTGAGGTAAATGAGGAACTGTCATGACAGCTGAATCTTGGAGACTTTTTTTTGCTGCAATGTGATTAAATAGATTTTTGTTTTAATTTGCCACTGAGTGAAGAGAGAGATCAGAAGAAATTTCTTTACACCGAGGTTGTTAGAGCACGGAATGCTTTGCCACAGGGAATGGTTGAGGCAGAGACCATTGCTCCTTTTAAGGGAAAATTGGAGAAGTATTTGAAGCAGAGGAAGGTACAGAGCAATGGGGAGAGAGCAGGGCAGTGGGATTAATTTTGGATTGCACGAGCAAAGAGCCAGCACATAATCAAATGGCCTCCTTCTGTGTGGTAAACTTAGATCGTTCAATGGAATGTTTGGGGAGAAAATAAAATTGGAGAAAAAGGTTTTGGATACTATGATGATTGGTGAAGAATGAAGATAGCAAATAACCAATTAGGAAAGAGAGAACACAGATTTAATGCTTAATTAATGAGGAAGAAGAAATTTGAATGAAGACTCCACAGTAATAATACAGATTATAAGTTTGATGTACAGGACAGACACAAAAAATGTTATTAAAAAGATGATATGGGGCGGAACACAGACATTACAGGTAGATGACAAGGTTTTAGTTTGACAAGCGACTTCTTTGGACAACAAATTTAAATGTTCTAAATTGCGTGACAAATTTAAATCTGTAAATGGGTAATTCATTTGTTATATGTGAGTAGTATTACCATAGAGAAACATTACACAATGCTGGACATTTAAATCTTACATTATAGGTGCAGGTTAATTAAAAACAGTTACCTAATAAGCTTGGTCAACTGTATGTAGAAATTGGTTCAGTAACAATGAAATTTTAACACTGACTATAGCTCTGTACATTATTCAAATTGATATATTAGATAAGAATTGGATAATAACATGTATAATTTATCACTGGGAACCCAAACTAAATGCCTTTCAGAGCCTTTACTGTTGACCTAATGAATATTGCTAGTTTTTTCATAAAGTAATCCTTTGCAGCACTCTTCCTTGGGAAATATTGTAGACGTAAATGATTGGCCTCATACCCTGTAGCAAATACTACAGAAATGCAATCAATTATGGAACGTGGAAGTCCTTTTTCAGAGCTGGCTTCCTAAATGGCACAGTGGGTTACTATCTGGGTTGAAACCAGGTTCAATCCCTCATCTGTGATGAATTAGCTGAGATCAGCCAGGTCCCATGTTTGGGACACAATATCCCTTAATATCCCTTAGTGTCCCTTAGCTAGGGAGGGGAAAAACAACCAGGGTTTCAACTCCTGAAAGCTATTGAGTGACTGCCTTCTGCATGTATGTCCATCAAACTAAGACAGGTCAGGCTCAGCTGTGATACCCTTCATGGTTGATTAATCTGCCAATGTTGTCCATGATTAAAGGCCACTTGGGCAAGGTACTAGAATGATGTTGGTGCTCGTAGAACCATACTTCAGCATGAGCCAGGAGGGAGAAAATGGGAGTTAATGGTGGAGGGAAAAAGTTGATGTGTTTTAAATGTACCTTGCTGGTGGCATGGAAGAACATGAAGACTGGCCAGTCAGGCAGCTGGTACCTGTGGAACTGTATTCCAGCACAAGTTGCACTTGATAGTCCTAATAATTGTATTGTTTTGTAAAACATACCTGCTATACACTTAACATGCGAACATTGCATTGACGATAAGTCTACTTACCAATATGTGTTGGCACAGCTAAGGCATGGGTTTACACCTGTGATTCCCCCACAAGCTGAATTCCGAATCTCAGCTCTGCTGTGATTAGATATCAGACAGAGTCCAGGCGCTCTCCCATGGGAAAGCACAGAGGGAAAAATATAAGTAGAGTTAAACTCTTGTGCATTTCCTAATGGCCAATTCGGAGTGGCACTGGTGGGTGCTGAGAAACAGATTACTCCACCCGCTGTCTCAGATGATACATACCACAGGATGATCAAGGAAAGAGAAAAAGTAACGGGTGTGGAAGGTCGTAAAAAACAATCTGGAATTTTCAGAGCCCTTTTTGTGCCTTTGCTTTATGCACATAGACAATGACTAATGAATGGATTGGATTTCCTTTTATTATTTTACAGTCATCTAATTTTTTTTGTACCTTTTATAGCCCCTTTAGAAACAAAACTTTATTGTAAAAAATGGACTGTTGAGTCATAGCACAAAGCACAAAGCTAACATGACTTATTTAAGTCAGTCAATTCGAGAAGATATGACAGATTTTCTCACTTCTACGGTTTTGTGCTTCATAAAACTATCCAGTCTCTGGGTCCAAGTGACTCATTGCCAATATGATTACAGTCTTTTTCTGTAAATGGCTACTGAGCTGTGGCAGTAAACATTGTAATAGATATCAGATTGTGTGATAATATTGTTTAGGAACTTAGCTTCACACAGGATTAGAACTGAATACTAAGTGCGGAGAAACAAGAGGCTTTCTGTAGTAGAAGAACATTTCATTTATTCACAAAGATCCTCATCATGTTTCAGACTAGGGTCATTTAGCATACTTTTTTTCCCTTAACTGCTTCATGTCAGTAAAACATTTGTGGCTCTTTTCTCCGTATGCCTGTTAACTGTTTCTCAACCAGTGTGAATGCATATATAGTTGTTGCCATTTAATCATCTTGGACACAGGGTCAGCTTCCACAGGTACGCTGATGACACCCAGCACTACCTCTCCACCACCTCATGACCCTTCCATTACCTCTGTGCTGTCAGATTGCTTGTCAAATATCCAACCTTGCATGATTATTACGTCCCTCCAGTTCAGCATTGAAATAGCTGAAGCCATTGTCTTCGGCTCCCTCTCTCCACAAACTGAGCTCTGTTGTCACTGATTCCATCCCCTCAGGCTGAACCAAGCTTATTGAATCTGAACTAAGTTTTAGACCCCATATTCTTTCTACACCATGACTGCTCATGTCTGCTTTTGCTCCTATTCATGCCCATCCACTGCTGAAACCCTTATATGTGGCTTTGTCACCTCCAGACTCAACTAATCTAATGCTCTTCTTGCTGGCCTCCCATCTCCCACCATCCATAAATTCCGAATTGTCCAGAACTCTGTTGCACCTATCAGGTCCCATACTAAGTCCCATTTTCCCATAACCCATTACCTCGCTAGCCTACTTTGACTCCGCATCCCCAAATAACTCAATTTTAAAATGTCACCATGGCCTTACCTCCACCCTAACTCCACAACCTCCTCCAGCCCTACACTCCTCCCCTCTTCTCTCCCCCTCGCCCCACCCCCCCACAAACTCTCTATTCCTCTGACTCCAGCTTCTTGTGCATTCCCCTCTTCACTCCACCATTGGTGACAGAGTTTTCAGCTGCCTGGGTCCTCCTCTCCGGAGGTTCCTCCCTAAAACCCTTTGCGTTGACACCTCTGTCCTCCTTTAAAACCTAAACTTTCCAACCAAGTCTTTGGTCATCTCTCCTAATCTTTCTTGGCTTGGCATCTGTTTTCCATATGTCTATCTGTGAAGCACCTGGAGATATTTTGTTTACATTAAAAGCAATACATAAATGGAAGTTATTGTTACTGTTGTTAAGTAAACTCATCCAGAGTCCAGTATATTCACATTAAACATTTATCTGGTTTTATAAAAAATATATAATGATTAGGGCTGCAGGGAAAATGCAGGGAGTAAAGTAGACATTTCCAGATGATGAGCCAGGATTGACACAGGCACACCTTCAGTGCTGTAATTTCTGTGATTCTTACATTTTTTTTTGCCAGCTCCAATTTTCTGTCCTCTTCTTAAAGTTGCTGACATATCCTGAGGTCCAGTTACATGGGTGCTGGTCACTGTGTTTATGGAAACAGGTACTGCAAACAGGTGTAAAAACACCACAGTCAATACAACCTGGTTCTGTACAGTATTTTAATGCATTTGTTAAAACATTTGCTTTACATGAGTTGATAAATGGGTTAAAATAAAACACAGATGAATTCCACACCAATATGCTATCACGTTTGTTATAAATACCAGAGAATACCAGAGGTATCTGTCTGAACATTAGAAGCAATGATCACTACAAGTGGATTCTACTGTATTTTGTAGCATGAGATCCATTTTTATTTTACTGCATTCTATAGGGGAATAGCATACGCTGCATATAATGTATATATGAAATGATGACTAGCTAATTGCATGGTTTTTTGGAGCAACATTATGTGATCAACAGCGTCAAAACATATAGATTCGGTTCCTTACTCTGCTGTGTTCCCAATCTTAATTTTCTCCCTTCGTACCTTCCCATGGAGGTCAGAGAAAGTTGACAGGAGAGAACTTACCTGGATACTCTTAAGTGTTTCCTGGCAACTGGCCACAGAATTAACTTAAGAGCAGGCCACTTATCCAGCCTGCTGGAGGTGCAGATCCAGGAAAGATTGGTAAAGAGAGAAAGCTGGGAAAAAAAAATAATGTATATTTCAATGTCATTGTAAGTTGTTAATCCTGTGATGCCATTTTCTAAAGTGGGTTTCCTGTGAACAGCTAAAATTTCTCAGTATATTTCTTGTGGCCTCTGCCAGTTTTCTCGGTCTTTATTCCCTATATGTCCATGTGGCATAGAATCAGATGTAAATGGTTCATTTTAAGTAGAGTTTGCATATTTGTTTTGTATCTCATCAATATTTTATTTATGCTTGGCAGAGTGATAACCTATCTCATCAGTCTTTTGAAAGTACAAAAGCAGAGGTAACATATTATTAATGTAAAATTTTAGTAAACAGAACACCAACTACATCCAGAAAAGAAAATACAGAATTTGTTTCCAGTAGAAGTTAGTTGAAGTCTGATACATGTGGTGTTTGCATGCTTGCACAAGAGTGGTAACACTTTAATGATCTCCTTAAAGGTTCTGTTTTGAGACACACTCACATTCTTGTTGAGTGCCTCATATAGTATTCAGGTGTCTGCTTTCCAACAACCTCTGATTGTTATTTTTGTTCTGATTCACATTGCTGAGCAGGCATTCCAGCTCAGCAGTTCAATGTGGCAGGAAGAGCAACCCTGCGGTGAGTTTGGATAACAGTGGAACTTGAAGTCTATCTTGGTTTTTGGTATTTTTTATTTCACTAATGTAATGCCAATATCGATCCATTGGCAATAAATTATTTTTCTTCTGCTACCATCATAGGAACAGGAGTAGGCCATTCATCCCCTCGAGCTTGTTCCGTTATTCAATTAGATCGTGGCCGATTTGTATCTTAACAGTAAAACAAACAGAAAGAACAAAATAAATTACCTTAAACAATCTTTTTCAGATATGCAGCTTCTAATTTTGTATATTTTGCCTCCAAAATCTACAAGAAAAACAAAGAATGTTTTCACCAAGGACAAAGCTAAATTACCTGTTCTGCCCTACATTGCTTTGCTGCTAAACCAGAGCTTTACAATGTGCCCTGTCCTTCCAACAATAATGTCATGAAAGAGCCAGGTTCATCATTTGCAAAAAGCTAATACATCTCCCTTAGACTGAGGTGGAAAAAGACACTGGAATTTCCTACACAGAGACAAAGGTGTGTATGTAAGATATGCAGCTTTACTCTCTCTTGTTGGAACAGGAAATTAAATTCAAAGGAAGGGCTTAAAACAGCTTAAATTTATATAGTGCCTATCACATAACAAAATAATCCCAATGCACTTCACAGAATAATATTTCAACACACTGTGCCATATAGAGAGTAGAATCTAAAATATCTGAATGGAGTAAAATATGAAATTGAAATTTCCAATTTTTTTCTACTATCAATTTCTATTCATTCCAGTTGAATGAAGTAAAATTGAATACTGCTCATTCATGGCCAGTGGATGGAAAATCTAGCCCTGCAGATCTTACAAAGCAGAAAAGTGCAAGTTAAAAATCACAAGGAGGTTAATTTCCACTATTTGTTAAATTTTAAAATCAACAGGTCTCATTAAAATGACACAGATAGGAATTTAACACAAATGTGTTCACCCGTATGCTAAAAATAGAGTGAACCCAAAAAAGGGTTGAAATTGCTGTCAGCAATACTTGTAACAGTGCGTCAATATGTTCCTATGAAATTCCTCTGTGCAGTATTTTAATGCATTTGTTAAAACGTTTGCATTAAATCAGTTGACAAATGGGTTAAAACGGATCACAGAGGAATTCCATACCAACATGCTAACACGTTTGTTATAAATACCATAGAATAACTTCAACCCCAAAATTGCTTAGGATTTCAGCTGTGTATCAAATCATTTGCCATTTACTCCCATTTTATGGAAGCTCTGATCTAAGTATATTCAAGAGGAACTAAACTCCCGTAATTAAGTTTTTTTTCATTACGTGACTAATGTTTCTCTTTCTGAACACTAATCTGTTTCATCTGTTTCTTATTGCAATGGTTAGAACATTCTGTGGTCACTTATTTGGGCCAGCTGCGCTGCTAGAAATTATGGGTAAATCGTGTCACTATTGCCTTTGTAAAGTCTGACATGGAGCTTCTGTTCTTACCTGTGAATGAGGTACATTAAATATCGCATACACTGGTTACTACACTTTCCTCCAAAACAAGTGGATTCTCATTGGTACTGGAAATTTCAAAGAGAGCAGAACACCTGGTGCATTCAATCCACGTCAAGCATATGTTTATCTGAACTTCAATTGTACTCAAGTACATTAAATTTATCATTTCAACAAGTTTAGTATGCAACAGCCAGTCAAAAATATACGGTTAGAATTTTAACACTACATACTTACTTCCCTTTGACTGTTTCTCCTTAAGACTCTCTTACCCTGCACTAGAACAGTGAGATGTGAGGTCAGCTCTTGTGCAACGCAGAAAATATATTCTGAAAATGGAACAATGTGCTCCAAGAGCTATTTTTGCCTTCTCTTTACTCTCCTCTCCCCAACCCCCTACCCTCTCTAAATGTGCTGATTAATGCTGGAATATAATTTCATGGGTATGAGGAGCCTATCAGTGCCTCACTTAAGTAGACATTCTTCACATGTAAAGCTAGACAGTAAAGGCGGAAATTTTAACTCACTCCCCACAATGGAAACTGGATGGAACAGGAGTTAAATTGAGCGGCTGTATTTGCTACTCCATTCCCGTCCCACAGCAAGTTTAACCCGGCTGTTTTTGCCGGTGGCTGAGGCGCCCGCCTGACTCAGGCACGAAGCTCATACAAAGGTCCTCAATGGCATTTTAACAACGTTTTAAAACCTGTCTGGGAAGAAGCAGAAGCCCTGATAGGTATGTTTTAAACTTACCTTCGTGGGGCCAGGACGAACAAGAGCGCTCCACTGGGCCCCACAGGGAAAACCTGGACCACTCCTGCCATAGGCTTCCCCTCTCTCAACCTGTGAGACCCTGCCAAACCCGCCCCCATGACTTACTTGAGTGCCGGCATGCCCATTCTTCACTTACTGGCAGCCGGCCAGCTACCTCTTTGCATCAGTTTCAGGTGTAAATAAGACCCGGCAGGTAATACCATGCAGGCCTCCCACGGAGACTCTCCGGTGGACAGACCATGCATCCCGCCCGTGTCCTGCCTAGGAGTTAAAGTTCCTCCTTGAATGTTAGTAGGCTGCTCAACTATGGGGGCATCTCACCCAATATCCACCTGTGCACTTTCCAGCTGGAGTCAATGGATAACAGGAGTGGGAATCCTGGCAAATTTTTCCCTTTTCTGGTCCAGCGGTGCTCAGTTCAATGATAGCACTCAACTGCTGTCCCAGCTAAGATGGGGTAACAGCAACGATCAGGGGTCAAATCTGGCCCCTTCTGATTTATATAGCTTTAGTATTATGCTTAAATGGTGCCTTTGCCCACTAGGCCATTCAATGTTACTGTCATTTCTAAATTATTACATGGACATTAAAATTATAGAGGTGAAGGGGTGAAATGGGAAGATTGATAAAAATTTGGCTGGGGACCATAAGCAATGAGTGGCCATAATTTAGGTCACTTATCGATGGGATGTAGTCATGAGCGGAGAGCCCCAGGGTTCAGTGCTAGATCCCCTTCTGTTCATTAACCTGTGGGACAATTTTTGTCTGATTACGCTTATGTGAAGCACCTTGGGACTTGTTCCTACATGAAAGGCACTATATAAATGCAAGTTGTTGTTGATTCTGGAGAAGGACATGGATGTTGATTCCTTAATGCCTTAAGGCAGTAGATGGATTTCTGGAAAATAAGGTAATCTCACCATATGGAAGGTAAAAGTAAATTATTCTGGAAAATAGCGCATGGATCTGGGACCGTCTGGTGCTTCCCTTATCAACCAGGTGGGGTCAGACGGGAACTTTTAACAGAGAACTCCTGAATTGGGTACAGGTTTGTTTTTTCCTTCCTCCAGGAGGTGGGGCAAAGGGATGGTCAGTGAAATTATCCCAAGAATGGAGCTGAGCATGCACGGGACTGAGCATGTATGGGGCTGAGAATGTATAGAGCTGAACATTAAACATGTATGGGGCTGATGGCCTTTTTCTCAGAATACATAAACATATTAGAAACCAATTTTAAACATTGAAATAAATGCTGCAAATGTGATTTATAGTGTCTTGAAAGGTTTCACCAATGGTTAGAGTTTTATTTTCTCACTCCATTTGAATGTTTATTTCTCCTCACTATTTTGACTTCCCAATTCTCTCGCTTTCCCCCTGGATGATATTGTGGGTGGGCAATCTGCTCTTTGGCTTCTCTCAATACAGCCACCAGCAATTCCACAAGTATGTTACTCATTCTTCAGTTTTTCTCTCTCTCAATATGCAGAAATGTTTGGCACTTCGTTCCCCCAGTGGCACGAATAAGGTGGTGAATCATAGGCACAAGCCCACTGTGACTGAAACTAAGATTACAGTCGTTATTTCTAATGTTTTTTTTAAAGCTGTCCTCCCTCATTAAGGTTCAGAACGGAGCACTACAGACAATCTGTCGTGGGGAAAGAGGCAAATTTCTGTACTCAGACACTAACTAAATTACACTTACTTGGATAGTTGGAAATGTTAATAAGTGCATATTAATAGTTGGAGTTTGTTTTCAATTGCCGTTAAAAACAGACCCTATTAGATGACCAGGAAGCTTCAGTCCAACATCTTGTTCACCCAGGTTAAGGTGGTGGACATTTTAATTATCTGACCACTGAGCACCAAAGGGAAAGGTGCCTTTTAACCCAGAGACTCTCTTGGCTCTTAAGTTCCATCTTTATTATTTGCTGTTAATTTAAGCCATTGGTGAGAACTTATCCCTATATAACTTACTATCTGAGACCATTGTTCAGAACTGACTAAGAAGAATGGCAAGGGTTTCTGACTTTGTCTTTTTTTAAAACAGTCCGATGAGTTCAGATATTGTGAAAGTTTGATTATCATGCTCTCTTAGTATCTTCGAGTATATCTCTGCTTCTTTGTATTATTCCACGTGTAAGTAAGTCTGACAAGTAGTTTTAGTCAGCAAAGCCACTTCTCACATATATCCAAGCAGCCTCTTACAGAGTGATAAAGCCACAAAGATTGGCAATTGGCACATTTTCAAAATGCCTGGATGGTAGTGGGAATGGGGAACTCATTGCTATTTGTATAATTAATTAGTGTAAAAATCAAGCCTAATTTTATGATTCAGCATATGGAGAGCTGAAGATTACATTTAATGAACAATTTGCAATGGAGGCACAGCACAAATGCTATTGTATGTATTTACTACTGGCACTGAATTTGTGAGTGGCTCAGGGATTGAATGGAGTAATATTTGACATTCCTGGTTGCTATGGACTCTTTCCTGCTGGAAAGTATATACGTTTGAACATAGGGTAAATGCTAGGATCAGGCTCAGCTGCGCTCTCCCAGTGTATGGTGGATTGTTGGACTCCCTGATTGGACTCACACATGAGGAATGGCCATTTGGGTAAGATGCAAAAGGGTAATTAGAGGCCATAGTATGATACCGCAGCAAGTGTTAGCACTCAGGAGAGAAGATGGGGGAATGGCCTTGATGGGGGATGAGGGGAGGAAGCAACAAAAAACCTAAGCTCTCCCTTACCCCTCCTTATTCACACACACAGTTGTTAAGGTTGTACTGCGTCCTGTTTGAAACTGACAGTGCTTTCTCCTAATTTCATTAGGTTAAGATGTTACGGTATTTACACAACAATAAACGCCTGCCCAACTGTTTTAGAGTTATGTGCGAAGCTTCTCCGTTTCACTTGCTTTGCCAGCACGGCAACAAGTCTACAACAGTGGCTATAGAAATGTGTAGGCCACGCTTTACTGAATCTGAATGGACCCTTGTTGAGATTTCTGTGTGCGTGTTTGTGTGTGTGTGTGTGTGTATATAGCTTCTGTTTTCAATGAAAATGTACAGTTCTATTTTCCCAGCAATAAAAACACCTCCCAAATGATCAGTTACTGGTACAAACAATAGTGCAGAGTCCTGGGCATCTCAGAAAGGAGCCTGTCTGTCAGCTGCAGTGAGAAATATGAAACATAATCAGAACTTTGTTAAACTAGCGAGGCCTATGTGGAACTAATGAAGAGCCTTGTATTTCACTGTCCAGATTAAAGGCGCTCCCTTCACTGCTGTACTTATCTTTGTTAGAGAAGAGACGTGGGATGTGTTCCAAGGGAGCACAATGAACTACAGGGTAACGGGATTTGCACACAGCACATCTCACAACGGTATGTAGACAATGATTGAGTAACATCTGGGACCCGCCAGCAGCCTGTACCTAGTTACATTTACAGCCAGCACTCTGTGCTTTTTTTGTCTTTGGGGAGATGGCCCAAAGACAAAGTCAGCTGATTCCACACAAATGAATACCTGATAAGTGAATGTTTCCACTAAACGAATTGAAAACAGGAAACCCAAACCCATTTTCTGTCTGCGGTAACTTATTCCCACACATTCCTGATCAGTGAATATTTTCGATTGCACATTTGTTATATCTCTTTTGGGGTTGATCAGTGCCAGAAATCCCTGCAAAACAAGGCGAAATGAATAGCTGTTCGTCCCAGTTCTGAGGAAGCAGCATACAACAGACCTGTACAGCAGAAGGATAGAGACTATAATGAGCCCCAACACGTATTCACAGCAGCAGGATAACTGCTCTGCCAAGTCCCAACACAAACACAGTGTGGAAGAATGATGATAGCGTTGCTGAGCCGATCACAGAGGCGTATAGCAACAGGACGAGAGCTCTGTTGAGTCCCAACACAGATGTACTTATCAGCAAGTTGGTAGCTTTGCTGAATCCCAAAGCAGACACCGTAACAACGGGATGACAGCTGTCATAGTACTATAGAGAGATGCAATTATCGTTCCAAAGCAATGCCACACACCAGCAAGTCCTTAGCTCTAATGAAACCTAACAGAGATAATAAGTAGAGTTCCTCCAAAGACAAACTCAAATGTCAGGTGGATTTTAGCTCCGTTGAACTGATTTACATCGCAGCAAAATAACTCTGTTGAATCTCTAAGGTAGAATCAAATAGCAACAGAATGACAGTTTTGCTGAGCCCCACACAACAGCAGGAAGACTATTAATATGGCCTGATAATGGAAAGAGACAACCTATTTCTTCTGAAGCCACTCTTCATGTTCCAAACCTTATCCCTCTACAGATAGGATTGCAATTGCTAGTCCTGGACTGCTTATCTTTTCCTCATCCTTGTCAGGCCCAGTCACTTGAACATATGGGCAAGTGTTGGCCTTGCTGTTTCCAACTGTCTACACTTAAAATGTGAATCAACCAGCCCTGACAGATGGCGCAGAATGTTCCAGGAGGCTTGTTTGGAGCATGCCCAGTATAAAATGGAACATAAGTGTTCAGGGGGTATAGGCAGAGTACAATTAGTCTCTTCAACCATATTTGAATTGAATTCAAATGGCCAGGAGACAGGACACATAGCCACACAGTGCCTTACACATTGAACGTCTCAAAGTGCCTCACAAATTAATTAGTTTTTGGAGTACAGTGACTTGTTACGAAGGCAAACACAGCACCAATTTGGAACCAACAATGCCTCACAATTAGATGAATGGTTAGTTTATCTGTTGTTCATCAGTGTTGGTTGGGGGAGAAATGTTGGCCAGGACACTGGGAGAATTCCCTGCTCATCTTCTAGTTGTGCTATGGGGCCTTTAACACTGGAGCGAGTAGACTGTACATTGGCGTAACATCTCATGAAAAAAAGCATCTCCTACTGCAATAGAGAGATAGAATTGAAAAGCAGAGAAGTTATGTTAAACTTGTATAGAACCTTGGTTAGATCACACTTGGAGTACTGTGCACAGTTCTAGACTCCATATTATAAAAAGGATATGGAGGCACTGGACAAGGTGCAGAAAAGATTTACTAGGATGATAGATATGACTTCTCAGTTCTGCTATCAGGAAAGATTGTAATGACTGGGGCTGTTTCCTCTAGAAAAGAGAAGACTGAGGGATGACCTGATCGAGGTCTTTAAGATTATGAAAGGCTGTGATAGGGTAGACATAGAGAAGATGTTTCCACTTGTGGGGGAGACCAGAACTAGGGACCATAAATATAAGATAGTTACTAATAAATCCAACAGGGAATTCAGGAGAAGCTTCTTTACCCAGAGAGTGGTTAGAATGTGGAACTTGCTACCACATGGAGTAGTTGAGGTGACTAGCGTAAATGCATTTAAGGGGAAACTAGATAAACACATGAGGGAGAAAGGAATAGAAGGATGGCCGGCGCGGACACGATGGGCCGAAGGGCCTCTATCCGTGCTGTATAACTCTATGACTCTATGATATACTGATAGGATCAGATGAAGTAGGGAGGGAGGAGGATCGTGTGGAGCATAAACACCAGCATGGACCTGTTGGGCCATTTGGCCTCTTTCTGTGCTGTACATTCTATGTAATTCTACGTAAAGCACTCCCTGAGCACTGCACCAAAGTGTCATCCTAGATTATGCATTTAAGGACAGGATACAGGATGAGGATAGTTGTGATCCCCCCCACCATTACATTGCCTCTCAGTACTCACTATCCAGGCTCACACATAACTAGCTACTTAAGTGAGCTAGCAGAGGTCTGCCAGCATATGTGGATCCCTGCATCATGAGGCACCAAGGAAGGCTAAGGAGAGAAAATTGAAAAGATACATTTTCCACTCTTTGGATCACCTTTGTCCATGCTGTTCTTTCCAAGAAAAGAAAGCAGGTAGACAATCTAGTTGTAAGCCTCTGCTAATATGATATTTCAGTTGGTTGCTAAGATAGGGACAAACACAGGCTAACATGGTGATCAGAATTATTTGCTTATAATTCAACATAACCCAATCACATTAACAATTGCTTTTCAATCTTTCCACCACTACTGACCGAGCTGGCCAAGTCCTGAAGGACATAGCTGCCAGACTGGACCTGCGGCAGGTGGTGAGCGAACCAACACGAGGGAGCAACTTACTTGACTTCGTCCTCACCAGTCTACTTGTCGCAAATGCATCTATCCATGACAGTATTGCTACGAGTGACCATCGCACAGTCCTCCTAGAGACGAAGTCCCATCTTCACACTGAGGACACCATCCATGTTGTGTGGCACTATCACCGTGCTAAATGGGATAGATTTAGAACAGATCTGGCAGCTCAAAACTGGGCATCCATGAGGCATTGTGGGCCATCAGCAGCAGCAGAATTGTATTCCAGCACAATCTGTAACCTCATGGCACAGCATATTCCTCACTCTACCATTACCAACAAGCCAGGGGATCAACCCTGTTTCAATGAGGAGTGTAGAAGAGCATGCCAGGAGCAGCATCAGGCGTACCTAAAAATGAAGTGCAAACCTGGTGAAGCTACAACTCAGAACTACATGCATGCTAAACAGCGGAAGCAACATGCTATAGACAGAGCTAAGCGATTCCATAACCATCGATCAGATCAAAGCTCTGCAGTCCTGCCACATCCAGTCATGAATGGTGGTGGACAATTAACAACTAACGGGAGGAGCAGGCTCTGTAAACATCCCCATCCTCACTGATGGCAGAGTCCAGCATGTGAATGCAAAAGACAAGGCTGAAGCATTTGCAACTATCTTCAGCCAGAAGTGCTGAGTGGATGATCCATCTCGGCCTCCTCCCAATATCCCCACCATCACAGAAGCTAGTCTTCAGCCAATTTGATTCACTCCACATGATATAAGAAACAGCTGAGTGCACTGGATACAGCAAAGGCTATGGGCCCCGACAACATCCCAGCTGTAGTGCTGAAGACTTGTGCTCCAGAACTAACTGCGCCTCTAGCCAAGCTGTTCCAGTACAGCTACAACACTGGCATCTACCCGACAATGTGGAAAAGTGCCCAGGTATGTCCTGTCCACAAAAAGCAGGACAAATCCAATCCAGCCAATTACTGCCCCATCAGTCTCAATCATCAGCAAAGTGATGGAAGGTGTCGTCGACAGTGCTATCAAGCGGCACTTACTCACCAATAACTTGCTCACCAATGCTCAATTTGGGTTCCGCCAGGACCACTCGGCTCCAGACCTCATTACAGCCTTGGTCCAAACATGGACAAAAGAGCTGAATTCCAGAGGTGAGGTGAGAGTGACTGCCCTTGACATCAAGGCAGCATTTAACCGAGTGTGGCATCAAGGAGCCCTAGTAAAATTGAAGTCAATGGGAATCGGGGCAAACTCTCCAGTGGCTGGAGTCATACCTAGCACAAAGGAAGATGGTAGTGGTTGTTGGAGGCCAAGCATCTCAGCCACAGGACATTGCTGCAGGAGTTCCTCGGGGCAGTGTCCTAGGCCCAACCATCTTCAGCTGCTTCATCAATGACCTTCCCTCCATCATAAGGTCAGAAATGGGGATGTTCGCTGATGATTGCACAGTGTTCAGTTCCATTCGCAACCCCTCAGATAATGAAGCAGTCTGTGCCCGCATGCAGCAAGACCTGGACAACATCCAGGCTTGGGCTGATAAGTGACAAGTAACATTCGCGCCAGATAAGTGCCAGGCAATGACCATCTCCAACAAGAGAGAGTCTAACCACCTCCCCTTGACATTCAACGGCATTACCATCGCCGAATCCCCCACCATCAATATCCTGGGGGTCACCATTGACCAGAAACTTAACTGGACCAGCCACATAAAAATGGACTGTAAAAGCTTCAAAAGGTATGTAAAAAGGAAAAGACTGGTGAAGGCAAATGTGGGTCCCTTAAAGACAGAGACGGGAGCATTTATAAAGGGGAATAAGGAAATGGCAGAGAAGTTAAACAAATACTTTGTGTCTGTCTTCACGGAAATACTAGAGAACCAAGGGTCTGGTGAGAATGAGGAACTGAAAGAAATTAGTATTAGTAAAAAAAATAGTTTTAGAGAAATTAATGGGACTGCAAGGCAATAAATCACAAGGACCCGATGATCTACATCCCAGGGTTTTGAAAGAGGTAGCTATAGAGATAGTGGATGCATTGGGTGTCATCTTCCAAAATTCTATAGACTCTGGAACGGTCGTTGCAGATTGGAGGGTAGCAAATGTAACCCCACTATTTAAGAAAGGAGGGAGAGAGGAAACAGGGAACTGCAGACCTGAGCCTGACAGAAGTAGTAGGGAAAATGCTAGAATCTTTTTTTTATTCGTTCATGGGATGTGGGCTTCGCTGGCGAGGCCGGCATTTATTGCCCATCCCTAATTGCCCTTGAGAAGGTGGTGGTGAGCCGCCTTCTTGAACCGCTGCAGTCCGTGTGGTGAAGGTTCTCCCACAGTGCTGTTAGGAAGGGAGTTCCAGGATTTTGACCCAGCGACGATGAAGGAACGGCGATATATTTCCAAGTCGGGATGGTGTGTGACTTGAAGGGGAACGTGCAGGTGGTGTTGTTCCCATGTGCCTGCTGCCCTTGTCCTTCTAGTTGGTAGAGGTCGCGGGTTTGGGAGGTGCTGTCGAAGAAGCCTTGGCGAGTTGCTGCAGTGCATCCTGTGGATTGTACACACTGCAGCCACAGTCCACAGTGCGCCGGTGGTGAAGGGAGTGAATGTTTAGGGTGGTGGATGGGGTGCCAATCAAGCGGGCTGCTTTATCTTGGATGGTGTCGAGCTTCTTGAGTGTTGTTGGAGCTGCACTCATCCAAGCAAGTGGAGAGTATTCCATCACATTCCTGACTTTTGCCTTGTAGATAGTGGAAAGGCTTTGGGGAGTCAGGAGGTGAGTCACTCACCGCAGAATACCCAGCCTCTGACCTGCTCTCGTAGCCACAGTATTTATATGGCTGGTCCAGTTAAGTTTCTATTATAAAGGATGTGTTAACAGGACACTTCGAAAATAATAATAGGATTTGGCAGAGTTAGCATGGATTTATGAAAGGGAAATCATGTCTGACAAACCTATTGGAGTTCTTTGAGGATGTAACTAATAGAATAGATAAGGGGAACCAGTGGATGCGGTGTATTTGGATTTTCATAAGGCTTTCAATGAGGTCCCACACAGGAGGTTAGTGAACAAAGTTAGAGCTCATGGAATTGGGGGTAATATACTGGCATGGATTGAGAATTGGTCAACAGACAGAAAACAGAGAGTTGGAATAAATGGGTCTCTGTGAGATTGGCAGACTGTGACTAGAGGGGTACTGCATGGATCAGTGCTTCGGCCCCAGCTATTCACAATCCATATCAATGATTTGGATGAGGGGACCAAATGTAATATTTCCAAGTTTGCTGATGACACAATACTGGGTGGGAGTGGGAGTTGTGAGGAGGATGCAAAGAAGCCTCAAGGGGATATAGACAGGCTAAGTGAGTGGGCAAGAACATGGCAGATGGAATATAATGTGGAAAAATGTGAAGTTATCCACTTTGGTAGGAAAAACAGAAATGTAGAGTATTTCACAATGGTGAGAGATTGGGAAATGTTGATGTTCAAAGGGACCTGGATATCTTTGTACGTGAGTGACTGAAAGCTAACATGCAGGTGCAGCAAGCAATTAGGAAGGTAAATAGTATGTTGGCCTTAATTACAAGATGATTTGAGTATAGGAGTTATGATGTGTTACTGCAATTATATAGGGCCTTGGATGAGACCGCACCTGGAGTATTGTGTACAATTTTGGTCTCCTTACCTAAGAAAGGATATACTTGCCATAGAGGGAGTGCAACGACGGTTCACCAGACTGATTCCTGGGATGGCAGGATTGTCGTATGAGGAGAGATTGAGTAGACTAGGCCTGCATTCTCTAGGAATTAGAAGAACGAGAGGTGATCTCATTGAAACATACAACATTCTTACAGGGCTCGACAGGGTAGATGCAAGGAGGATGTTTCCCCTGGCTGGGGAGTCCAGAACCAGGGGTCACAGTCTCAGAATAAGGGGTAGGCCATTTAGGACTGAGATGAGGAGAAATTTCTTCACTCAGAGGGTGGTGAATCTTTGGAATTCTCTACACCGGAGGGGTGTGGAGGCTCAGTCATTGAGTACATTCAAAAGAGAGATCGATAGATTTCTATATATTAAAGGCATCAAGGGATATGGGGATGATGCAGGAAAATGGCATTGAGGTAGAAGATCAGCCATGATCTTGTTGAATGGTGGAGCAGGCTCAAGGGGCCGGATGGCCTACTCCTGCTCCTATTTCTTATGTTCTTATGTTCTCAGCATTCCCCACGCATAGGGAAAAGGGGTGAAGACCCATCACATCAGGTCCTTGCACCCATCGTGCTGCTCCAGGATTTCCTGGGGTTTTCCCAGGATGGGTAACTGGGTCTATGCCGGTAGGAGGCACAGGCCCAGCGTTGATATTTTATAGAAATGGGAAGGAACATTCCAGGCCTCCTACTTCATTTTCCGCTTGTTAAGCCCCAACGACGAGTCTGCAGGGGTCCCAGGAGGATGCTGAAGGACAGGCAAGTCTACAACATTTTTTGACACCCCCCCACCCCCACAGGATAAAGATGGTCTTGGGAAAAGTCAGTTGTTCAAACTGACCCATTCTTCCAATTGAAAGGACATATAGTAGCGGATGGTGTCATGGACCAAATGAATCAAAAACATTTTTTACAAAAACCATGATAGCCCTTTCATCCCACTCTATCTGAATTTAATTCTTTTTTTTGCCAATTTTCTCTTCTCATCTCTTGAAGAATACTGACCTGCGCTGAAATATGGTTCTATGGGCACGCGCAGCAAGTGGTCAATCTTCATGCACGAGCCTTGACAGCTAATGTTGGCACCCTATTCAATAATGGAGGGCATTGATCCCACTCTCAAATCACATTCTGACACATGGGGGTAAATTTTAACCCCACGAACGGGTGGGGTTGTGGGGGGGGGGGGGGGGGTGGGCGGGAAGGTTAAAAAAGTAAAACCCGACACCAACTCGCCTCTGACCTGCCCACTTCTGATTTTAACGGAGGTGGGTCGAGGGGCGGGTGACCAACCTGCTCTCTGGAGGTGGGTCGGTCAGTGAAATCTTTCATGGAGGCTGCGGGCCTCCATTTTATCTGCATTTTTATTTTTAACTGCTGGGAGCCGGGATTCCCCGTCCTTATGCTTCACGTCACATAAGAGGAGGTGGGGAGGCCCGGATCAACAAGTGAGTGCCTTTATTGCACTGCTTGTGGGCCAGGAGGAGCAGGGGTGCTTCCTCCAGGCCCAACTAGCTTACCTGCCGCGATCCCACACACGTGATTGGTCGACCCCCGTCCCCCATCACCAGATGATCGACCCCCCCCCCCATTTCTGACCCCTCCTCATGATCTCTGACCCCCCGCATGATCTCCGACCCCCCCCCACGAGCTCTGACCCTCCCTTGACTGAGCTCCTGATGATCGACCCCCCACCCCGATCTAAGACTTACCTGCTGGTATCCGCTCCCTGGCTGCTCTCCCATCCGACTGACAGCCAGCCTGTCAATCTGACTGGCTGTCGGGCGGGAAACCTATTGAAAAAAATTGAAAGATGTCCTTACGTTAAAATCATAAGGACATCTGGGTTTGCCGTCAGGAAATTCCCCCCCCCCCCACTCTCTTCCCAGCTCCCCGTTAAAATTTACCCCATGCACTTTCCAGCAGAAGCCACTAGATAGCAATCAGGGGCAGGAACTATTGCTGATTTACCCCTCTCCCTCCCTTTCACAGGAACAGTGGGGTAAATATTGACATGGTGCGATAGTGTAAAACGGGTGATAGTGAGTCGACAGCCCATTTTACATCCCCCCCCTGATTGTTATTTCCTTCGAAGGCAACTCGCTGCTGACTCGTTGTCACCCGTTTATACTATGGCACGGAGTCAAGATCTACCCCAGCGAGTCCAAATCGGCACCCATCTGCCACCCCGGTGGAAATTAGTTAACTCAGCACAGACCAAGTATGGAGCCTACAACATACTGCAGGCCGTGCCTTTCCCAACTAGGCCACGGGGGAATCTATGGCTCAGACTCAACACAATAGATGACTGTCTCTGTCTCTGTGAAGAATCGGGAGTTGTCACTTTTCAAATCATAAGAAAGTTTTTTTAATAACCATTTATTGATGAGATGTGCCTGGTCAGTTCAAATGTGACTGCTGTGTGCGGAGAGAGAATCTCTCAGCTGCCTGTGTTTATCTGCTGACTTGTTTTCGCCATGTTGGGAGGATACATATCATTCTCTGGCATGAAAACTGTTACTTCACAGTCAGGTGACCACCACTCACCGGAGAGATGATATCCATGGCTTTTCATACTCACTCAAGTGAAAAGGTGCAAGTCATTTGCAAGAATGTTTTAATTGCAAAGCAAGTAGAAACCACTGCTTGCTTTGTCCAGAGAACAGTCAATTTAAGCTGAAGAGCTTGGTGGCATGTGTCAAGGAGTTTTGGTCCAGCATCTGGGTTGAGTCCAGGAAACCATCACTTTAACTTGATGAGATTTGTTTCACTATGGAAGATACTTTTTGATTTCCTGACTCCCAGTTTTGAACATCCCATGGTGTGAGAGGTATATCCCAGGGTGTGAGAGGTATATCCCATGGTGTGAGAGGTATATCCCAGGGTGTGAGAGGTATATCCCAGGGTGTGAGAGGTATATCCCAGGGTGTGAGAGGTATATCCCAGGGTGTGAGAGGTATATCCCATGGTGTGAGAGGTATATCCCAGGGTGTGAGAGGTATATCCCATGGTGTGAGAGGTATATCCCAGGGTGTGTGCACGCAACTCTTTAGTCCTTCTAAGCCCAGTGAGATGGGAGGTTGCAGACTCCATGTTGGTAGACTAAACTTTACATATAAATTATGCTTTAGCTGCTGATCCAGGTTTAGTATTACTAAGAGAGTTAGCAAGGCGTTGCATGTTTTATTACTCCTGAGGAGATGCAGGTTAAAAGTTCTGGAATCAAGTGAAATCTGCAGTATTGATTTTCCACTATTGTCTACTTTTTATTTTTGATAAATTTTATTTGAAGCTTATAACCAAAGTCTCATGTCTCATGGTCTATAGAATGTTTATTCTTCCACTTTCTGAAGATTAGGAGAAAATGTGTTGATTCAATGAGTTAATTACGGTGTCAGTTGAATCCCTGGGCAGCACTATATTACTAGATATTGTGTGTGTAAAGTGACACTCGCTGGCAGAGTGGTCTTTGGCGCTAGCATGACAGAAAATTCTGGGGTAACCCTGAACGTACAAAAGTCTCCTCTGTCTGATGGAGGACTCGGTGACGCAGTTATTCCCTTTCACCTTTAGGACCTAAGCTCAAATCTAGCCCAATCAGAAGAGATGAGGATCTTTTCCATCATTTAAAGGATTAGATCTCACAGCATGTTAATACACTGCCCATTTGCCCCTTCTATGTGTGCTTAAATCCAGCTCCAGAGACTTGAGCACATAATCCAGGCTGACACTCCAGTGCGGTATTGAGGGAGTGCTGCACTGTCGGAGGTGCCGTAGGAATTCTCCCAGGTGTCCTGGCCAACATTTATCCCTCAACCAACATCACTAAAAAAAAACAGATTATCTGGTCATTATCACATTGCTGTTTGTGGGACCTTGATGTGTGCAAATTAGCTGCTGAGTTTCCTACATTATAACAGTGATTACACTTTAAAAAAATGTACTTCATTGGGATGTCTTGAGGTCGTGAAAGGTGCAAAATAATTGCAAGTCTTTCTTTCTTCTTTGTACTGAGTGAGTTAGGCTGCCGCCACTCAGCCCCTCCCCCTCCCCCTCGCCCCTCCCACCCATCCTAACAGTCTATAGCACAAAACTGTCCTCATTGTCTACAACATAAATAGAAAAAGAACCATGAGAAAGGTAGCAACAAATTCTTAAATAAAAACAGAAATTGCTGGAAAAGCTCAGCAAGTGAGGCAGCATCTGTGGAGAAAGAAACAGAGTTGACGTTTCAGGTCAAAGACCTTGCATCAGAACAACAAATCCTCGTTTGACGCTATAAATTTCACTTTAACGTAATGCAGAAAGAGCACGATTAGTGGTTTTTGATTCCCAGAGGAACCAGTTGTGACATCAGGTAAGTCGTTGCATTCGACCATTGATGCTGTTTGTCATTCCACTCGTGACGTCACAATCATCCCTGACCTTTGAACCTCAGAGGTGCCCCTAAACTGCTTCTCCAGGTATCCTTGAGTGAACAACCAGTACCTGGGCCACTGGTTCGGAGGCCTGTCCCTGTCATGGGAACAGTTTCCGTATTTGTTCCCATACCAAAGGTTACGAAATTGGAACTGATTTTTAAAGATCAAGTTTATCTGGCTGGTGAGACTATCGATGGCAAGGTCATCTTGGAGCTGAGCGAGCCTTTGTTCTTTTATTCGGTGAAGCTGAAGGTAGCAGGCAAAGGATTTGTGGAATGGATTGGCGAATCCAACGAGAATCTGGATTACAACAGGAAAATCCACTGTAGTAATAAAGAAGATTATTTTCATCACATCTTCACACTGTGGGGAGCAGGTACAAAGTTGAGATCAATAACAGAACACATATATTACACCACAGTATGAGCCAGCGAGGGGCACCCTGATAAAGGGATTATTCATACAATGTGGTAGATACTTTATATACTTTTGACACTTTGAAGAGTGACGTTTGGAGTGCAATGATTGTAATGTGATGGGTACGCTCAGAATTTTAGTAGATTTCCTGTGGTGCCACTTACAGTAAGTCAGAGAACGTGCCGGTGTGGTGGAATAAATTTGCCCAGATTGGAGTAAATTTGGGCTGATTATAATAAATTTGACTATGAATAAGAGTAACAGGATTGTAAAATGTAAAATGGTTATTTTGCAGGAAGTAAATGTTATACTTATAGGAAGTGTGCACCATATACGAAACATTTAATATATTATAGGCAAAAAAATCAACATCTGATATCAAATAATTTTTCTATATTTCAGCTGGTTGATTTGATGTCATAAAGAACAAAAATAAAGATTTGCATTCCAATAGTGCCTTTCATAACCTCAGGACGTCCCAAAGTGCTTTACAGTACGGTAGCATAGTGGTTATGTTACTGGGCTAGTAATCCAGAGGCCTGGACTAAAATCCAGAGTCATGAGTTCAAATCCCGCCACGGCAGCTGGCGAATTTAAATTCAATTAATTAATTAAATTCAATTAATTAAAATAAAATCTGAAATTAAAATACTAGTATCAGTAATGATGGCCATGAAACTACCGGATTGTCGTAAAAACCCATCTGGTTCACTAATGTCCTTCAGGGAAGGAAGCCTGCCGCCCTTACCCGGTCTGGCCTATATGTGACTCCAGACCCACAGCAATGTGGTTGATTCTTAATTGCCCTCTGAAATGGCCTAGCAAGCCACTCAGTTGTAAAATCTCGCTACGAAAAGTCATAATAAGAATAAAACTGGACGGACCACCCAGCATCGGACCACTAGGCACTGGACACGACAACGGCAAAACACCAAGCCCAGTCGACCCTGCAAGGTCCTCCTTACTAACATCTGGGGACTTGTGCCAAAATTGGGAGAGCTGTCCCACAGACGAGTCAAGCAACAGCCTGACATAGCCATACTCACAGAATCATATCTTTCAGCCAACGTCCCAGACTCTTCCATCACCATCCCTGGGTATGTCCTGTCCCACCGGCAGGACAGACCCACCAGAGGTGGCGGTACAGTGATATACAGTCAGGAGGGAGTGGCCCTGGGAGTCCTCAACATTGACTCTGGACCCCATGAAATCTCATGGCATCAGGTCAAACATGGGCAAGGAAACCTCCTGCTGATTACCACCTACCGTCCTCCCTCAGCTGATGAATCAGTCCTCCTCCATGTTGAACACCACTTGGAGGAAGCACTGAGGGTAGCAAGGGCACAAAATGTACTCTGGGTGGGGGACTTCAATGTCCATCACCAAGAGTGGCGCGGTAGCACCACTACTGACCGAGCTGGCCGAGTCCTGAAGGACATAGCTGCTAGACTGGGCCTGCGGCAGGTGGTGAGCGAACCAACACGAGGGAAAAACTTACTTGACCTCGTCCTCACCAATCTACCTGTCGCAAATGCATCTGTCCATGACAGTATTGGTAGGAGTGACCACCGCACAGTCCTCGTGGAGATGAAATCCCGTCTTCGCACTGAGGACATCATCCAACGTGTTGTGTGGCACTACCACCATGCTAAATGGGATAGATTCAGAACAGATCTGGCAGCTCAAAACTGGGCATCCATGAGGCGCTGTGGGCCATCAGCAGCAGCAGAATTGTATTCCAGCACAATCTGTAACCTCATGGCCCGGCATATTCCTCACTCTACCATTACCAACAAGCCAGGGGATCAACCCTGGTTCAATGAGGAGTGTAGAAGAGCATGCCAGGAGCAGCACCAGGTGTACCTAAAAATGAGGTGCCAACCTGGTGAAGCTACAACTCAGGACTACATGCATGCTAAACAGCGGAAGCAACATGCTATAGACAGAGCTAAGCGATTCCACAACCAACGGATCAGATCAAACCTCTGCAGTCCTGCCACATCCAGTCGTGAATGGTGGTGGACAATTAAACAACTAACGGGAGGAGAAGGCTCTGTAAACATCCCCATTCTCAATGATGGCGGAGTCCAGCACGTGTGTGCAAAAGACAAGGCTGAAGCGTTTGCAACCATCTTCAGCCAGAAGTGCCGAGTGGATAATCCATCTCAGCCTCCTCCCGATATCCCCACCATCACGGAAGCCAGTCTTCAGCCAATTCGATTCACTCCACGTGATATCAAGAAACGGCTGAGTGCACTGGATACAGCAAAGGCTATGGGCCCTGACAACATCCCAGCTGTAGTGCTGAAGACTTGTGCTCCAGAACTAACTGCGCCTCTAGCCAAGCTGTTCCAGTACAGCTACAACACTGGCATCCACCCGACAATGTGGAAAATTGCCCAGGTATGTCCTGTCCACAAAAAGCAGGACAAATCCAATCCGGCCAATTACCGCCCCATCAGTCTACTCTCAATCATCAGCAAAGTGATGGAAGGTGTCGTCGACAGTGCAATCAAGCGGCACTTACTCACCAATAACCTGCTCACCGATGCTCAGTTTGGGTTCCGCCAGGACCACTCGGCTCCAGACCTCATTACAGCCTTGGTCCAAACATGGACAAAAGAGCTGAATTCCAGAGGTGAGGTGAGAGTGACTGCCCTTGACATCAAGGCAGCATTTGACCGAGTGTGGCACCAAGGAGCCCTAGTAAAATTGAAGTCAATGGGAATCAGGGGGAAAACTCTCCAGTGGCTGGAGTCATACCTAGCACAAAGGAAGATGGTAGTGGTTGTTGGAGGCCAATCATCTCAGCCCCAGGGCATTGCTGCAGGAGTTCCTCAGGGCAGTGTCCTAGGCCCAACCATCTTCAGCTGCTTCATCAATGACCTTCCCTCCATCCAAAGGTCAGAAATGGGGATGTTCGCTGATGACTGCACAGTGTTCAGTTCCATTCGCAACCCCTCAGATAATGAAGCAGTCCGAGCCTGCATGCAGCAAGACCTGGACAACATCCAGGCTTGGGCTGATAAGTGGCAAGTAACATTCGCGCCAGATAAGTGCCAGGCAATGACCATCTCCAACAAGAGAGTGTCTAACCACCTCCCCTTGACATTCAACGGCATTACCATCGCCGAATCCCCCACCATCAACATCATGGGGGTCACCATTGACCAGAAACTTAACTGGACCAGCCATATAAATACTGTGGCTACAAGAGCAGGTCAGAGGCTGGATATTCTGCGGCGAGTGACTCACCTCCTGACTCCCCAAAGCCTTTCCACCATCTACAAGGCACAAGTCAGGAGTGTGATGGAATACTCTCCACTTGCCTGGATGAGCGCAGCTCCAACAACACTCAAGAAGCTCGACACCATCCAAGATAAAGCAGCCCGCTTGATTGGCACCCCATCCACCACCCTAAACATTCACTCCCTTCACCACCGGCGCACTGTGGCTGCAGTGTGCACCATCCACAGGATGCACTGCAGCAACTCGCCAAGGCTTCTTCGACAGCACCTCCCAAACCCGCGACCTCTACCACCTAGAAGGACAAGGGCAGCAGGCGCATGGGAATAACACCACCTGCACGTTCCCCTCCAAGTCACACACCATTCCGACTTGGAAATATATCGCCGTTCCTTCATTGTCGCTGGGTCAAAATCCTGGAACTCCCTTCCTAACAGCACTGTGGGAGAACCATCACCACACGGACTGCAGCGGTTCAAGAAGGCGGCTCACCACCACCTTCTCGAGGGCAATTAGGGATGGGCAATAAATGCCGGCCTTACCAGCGACGCCCACATCCCGTGAACGAATAAAAAAAAACAGCCAATGAAGTACTTTTGAAGTGTAGTCACTGTTGTAATGTCGGAAAAGCGGCAGCCAATCTGCGCACAGCAAGATCCCACAAACAGCAATGTGATAATGACCAGATAATCTGTTTTCATGATGTTGGTTGATGCATAAATATTAGCCAGGAGACCTCCCCTGCTCTTCTTTGAATCGTACCATGAGATCTTTTACATCCACCTGAGAGGACTTAGCCTCAGTTTAGTATCTCATCTGAAAGGCAGCACCTCCCAACAGTGCAGTACTCCCTCAATACTGCACTGACCTATTAGCCTAGATTTAAAAAAAATATATACAATTCTCTGGAGTGGGACTTGAAACCACAACCTTCTGATTCAGAGGTGAATGTGCTACCCACTGAGCCACAGCTGACACCTAAAAAAATTCAGAAATATACTCAAAACAAAACCTCAATCTGTCACTGCTTTTTTTCTTTGAAGGCAAAAGTCATAATGTGTTGCATCGGTCCTAACAGCAACTGATTGTGTTTTTTATGATTTGAACACAAAGGAGTAAGAGCTACAGGAAATTGTACAACGTGATATTGGTAATGGTGTTTGCTCCATCCAGGGCAGCCCGATTTCCCTGAAGGGGCCTAAAACGGGCATTAGGCCCCGTGTTAGCATATGCTAGGGGCCTAAAGCCTGTTTTAGGTGGCCGGCCTGGATGCCTGAAAAACAGCCCTACCTAATATCGCGTCAGATGTCTTTCAGGCACTCTTGGGGCAGGGTGTTGATCCTCAAAATTGCTTGAGCCCGTTTTATGCTCATAAAACAGACGCAACAAGATCCAATTTCTACCCCATTGTCTTACTTTCTAAAGAAGCAGTATATGATCTTGGCACTGAGATATGGACCGCAAACTGCTTGACCTTCGCTCTCATGGTTAAAGGTTACGCTCTAGCCATAAGGTGAAATCTGCCTCTGCACTGTAACAGAAGCAGCATGTGGCACCTTAAAACTCATCTTTTGTATTAAACGATCAATCTTTGATTTGCTTTAAGAAAATGTTAATAAAACCTGAATGAAATCAAAGTAGTAAACAGCACAGGAAGAGCAGCAGAACTATTCCAAATACATAGTAGCACAGAGCAGAGAGGAAACAAAGAAAAAAAGTGCAGAGAAGCACGGAATTCAGCAGTTAGCACTGAGCAGAGCAATGCTGTGCGAGCAACCACCAGTCTCAGTTATGTAGCATTCCCTCATGTCGGAGTATTTACAAGGGGGAGAGGAGGATAGAGCAGAAGACATGAAGGAGATGATAGGGATAGGGGGAAATAAAGGCACAGGTTTTTCAGAAGCTTTGATAGAGATAGCAACAACTATTTGCATTTATATAGCGCCTTTAATGTAGGAAAGTATCCCCGGGTGTTACACGGTTGAAGGTCAGATCAGAGGAGGAGTAGGAGCTGGTCAAAGGCATTATTGAAGAGATAGATTTTAAAGAGGATTTTGAAAGTGGGGAGAGACTAGAGGATATAGGGAGGAAGTTTCAGAGTGTGTGGGCAAGGCGGTTGAAGATGATGGTGTACAGGGGCAGGCAGTGAACATGTGGTAGACCAGACATGCAAAAGTGGAGGTGGTGTGAACAGGGCAAAGCCACACAGAAAAAAAAAATCAAAGTACGGAGTACAATACACAACACAGCAGAACAGAAAGAAAAAAAGAAACAAAGACCTTCATTTGTATAGCACCTTTCATGACCTCAGGATGTCCTAAAGCGCTTTACAACCAATGAAGTACCTTTTGAAGTATAGTCACTGTTGGAATGTAGGAAACCTGACGAAGGGGATAATCTCCGAAAGCTTGTGATTTTAAAATAAATTTGTTGGACTATAACCTGGTGTTGGAAGATTCCTTACATTTGTCCACCCCAGTCCATCACCGGCATCTCCATATAATAATATACAGAGCAGGGCGCAGAGTATAACAGTATACATAGCAGAATAAAGCAACACTGAAAGGAGCAGCCCAGAACAGAACAGCATGGAGCAGGGCACAGAGAAGCAGAATTTACATTTTGCCGAACTTAAATAGGACATTAAAGCCATGGTGTCCACAACATAAAAAGTAATTTTCTTTTTTTACTTTGGACAATTATCACCAGCACTGCATCTGGACAAGAATAGTTCCAATATATCTGCACTGAGTCATCTTCCAACCTTAGCATATCTACAAACCCCAGGTGAAAAATCGGCATTAAATGCACCTCATTACGTTGCCACAATGTCTATTGTAATCCTCCAGCGCAGCAAGGTCCCACAAACAGCAATGAGATAATGACCAGATAATCTGTTATAGTGATGTTGGTTGAGAGTTAAATGTTAACCAGGATTCCGGGAGAGTCCTGGAATCTTCTATGTCCACCTGAGAGGACAGACAGGGCCTCATTTTAATGTCTCATCTGAAGGACAGCACCTCCAACAGTGCAGCACTCCCTCACTACAGTGTCGGCCTAAATTTTGTGCTCAAGTCCTGGAGTAGGCTTAACTCCACAACCTTCTGACTCAGAGGCAAGAGTGCTACCCATTGAGCCACAGGAAATTCTTCTTCAGACAAAATAATGGGAGGATCCCTGTTTTTCTCCTCAATTAATGGTCTGTTAACAAGATCACATTCTCAGAAATGACACATTTCAAAGTTTCTGTGTTCCCGCAATTTCATTAACAGGTAGCACAGTCCTTGTGTTTTTCATTAAAAGATGAAAGTGTATTTTGTGAATTCAATTGTTCCAAGTCTTTCAGTCCCTGTGTTTTGGGTAGTGCACGGCTCAGGGTGATTTCCCATATCAGCTGGGTTATCGGGGAATAGGAAGACAATCTCATCAACGTGTGCTTAATGTGAGACTAGAGAAGGACGAGGTTGGATCTTACTGACCTATTCAAGATCCTTAAGTGGGAGGGGGGCAAGTTGAACCTTAAAAAGGTGTTTATCATGACTCAGAGAATGAAAACGAGGGGAGCATGCAATGGAGCTCAGAAAAGGAAACGTAAATGGACGGACCAGATAAGAGCACCTCACACAGAGGATGGCTGTTTGGAATGAGCTGCACAGGGAAGTGACCGAGGTTGATTCCAACAGCAATTTTAAGAGAGAGGTGGACAGGCATTTAGCAAGAATATGAGGGAGATCAGTAGTGGACTGTGTGTATTCTGTTCTTGAACTCAGAGGCTGGGCAGATGGACCAAAATTTTCCAGTCCTGTGCTTCCCTACGTTCCCATGTTATGAATAATTGAGGCCTCAAGACAGATCCCTGCGGGACTCCACTAGTCACATCCTGCCAATGTGAGTACCTTCCCATTATCCCTACTCTCTGTCGCCTTTCGCTCAGCCAACTTCCTAACCAAGGAATGTAAAGTTAAACTCCTGTCTCGCTACTGCCCCCTGGTGCCCTTCTCCTGCAATGGACTGTGGGTTTTCAATAATAATTTATCAATTCTTGTAGTATTGCTCACCGGAGTGAGTCTAAACAGGAAATATCTGAATTTCTGAAAAGAAAGGATTCTCTATGGGGAAGTACGTCCAGTGCAGAGTGTTGGGAATAGTATTAATTGCTAGCATGGCACTGCACATTATGGAAATGCTACCAATTTAGGTCAGGTCGGGGATCTTACAACTGTTCAGTAAGGGCAGTAAACCCCTGCATTATTTGGGGGGAGGGAGGATTTATAGGGTTGTCCAAGGGACTGATATCATTCTTGTTCCAGCTTGTCAATCTGAAGTGGTTGTTCTTTCAATAATACTTCAATACCTGAAGGTCGCAGGTTGGGTTGGAGCAATAATCAGGGGGCTACGATTGGGCAAGGAAAAATTTGACTAGGTTTCTTGCTCCCTATCATTATCCATTGACCTCCCCCCCCCACCACCCGCCCTCTCCCTCCAGCCGTGTGGACGTTGAGGTGAAAACAAGACCATTCTTAGCTGTCCTTTCTACAGTTGAATAGCCTGCCGACACTCACTGTTGAAGTCCACCCATGAAGAATGGCCATTTGGGTTTAGATAGCAGTGTCTTCATGAGAAAGGAAAACTAAAAAGAGGACACTGTTCTAACTGAGCAATGCTGCATCATCAGCACGGCCTCTCCTGCACTGACATGGATTTGTAAAGGGTAGGTCATGTCTAACAAACCGAATTGAACTTTTTGAGGAAGTATCTAAAGTAGTAGACAGAGGAATGTCTATGGATGTTGTTTACATGGACTTCCAGAAGGCATTCGATAAGGTTCCACATAAGAGACTGTTAGCTGATATTAAAGCTCATGGAATTGAAGGCAAATTATTGACCTAGTTAGGAGATTGGTTAGGCGGTAGAAGACAGAGAGTAGGGATAAATGGGTATGTACTCGAATTGGAAGGAAGTGACTAGTGGATTCCCACAAGGTTCTGTGCTGGGCCTCAACTATTCACTATATTTATTAATGACATTGATAACACAGTAGAGAGCCATCTATACAAGTTTGCCGATGACACAAAGATTGGTGGCATAGTAATTAGTGTAGACGGGAGATAAAATTACAAAGGGACATTGATAGATTAAGTGAGTGGGCAGGTAAGTGTGAGGTCATCCACTCTGGACCAAAAAAGGATAGATCCAAGTATTTTTTAAATGGTGAAAAGCTAGGAACAGTGGAGGTCCAAAGAAATTTAGATCACTAAAATGTAGTGGTCAGGTACAAAAAATAATCAAAAAGGCTAATGGAATGTCCGCCTTTATATCCAGAGGGCTAGAATATAAAGGGCAGGAAGTTTTGCTTAAGCTATACAAAGCCCTGGTTAGACCACATCAGGAGTACTGTGTACAGTTCTGGGCAATGCACTTTAGAAAGGATATATTGGCCTTGGAAGGAGTGCAGTGCAGATTCACAAAAATGTTACCAGGACTCCATGGGTTAGATAATGAGGAGAAATTACATAACCTAGGCTTGTATTCCCTGGAATATAGACTGTTAAGGGGTGATTTGATTGAGGTTTTTAGGAATTTAAAAGGAATTGATAGGGTAGATAGAGAGGAACTTTTTTTGCTGGTGGGGGAGTCTAGGACAAGGGGACATAACCTTAAAATCAGAGCCAGGCCATTCAGGAGAAAAGGTAGGAAACATTTCTCCACACACAGGATGGTAGAAGTGTGGAACTCTCTCCTACAAAAAACAGTAGATACTCGCTAGTCAAGGGTATTAAGGGATATGGAGCCAAGGTGGGAGAAAGCAAGAGAATCCCCCCCAGCACCCGGTATAAAGGAGCAGTAGAGAGGGAGAGAGCAGCCCAGAGAGAGTGCGGGAATCCCCCCCAGCGCCCGGTATAAAGGAGCAGTAGAGGGGGCACGATTTTAACAGTGAAAAACGGGCGGGTTGGGGTGGGGGAGCATTCAAAATTGCAACCATTTCAGACCCACTCCCAACCCTCCTCAACCCGCCCATTTCCGGTTTTTGCCGAGGCGGGCGACCAATCCGCACCCAGGAGGCAGACCCTGACCCCGATCGCGGACCCCCAACCCCGATTCTAGATCCTCCCCCACAACGATCGTGGACCCCCAACCCCAATTGCAGACCCCCAACCCCGATTGCGGACCCCTGACCCCGATCCCCGATCCTCCCCCCCCAACGATCACGGACCCCCGACCCTGATCGCGGACCCCCAACCCGATCCCCCTCAATGATCGTGGACCCCTATGATGACCCCCGATCCCGACTCTACTCCCCCGTGACTGACACCTGATCCCTCCCCCCATGACTGACGACCCCCGTGCCAACCCACCCACCCATGCCCCCCATACGCCCCTCCCCCCTATCCACGCAAACAAAGACTTACCTGCAGACTTACCTTTTCACGTCCTCTCCCTGGCTGGTCTCCCGTCCAACTGAGACCAGCTTTTCAATCAGGCCAGTCAGTCGGAAGGCAAATCGACAAAAAAAAGACCTCCTTATGTCAAAATTGTACGGACATCCGCAATTTGACCCGTGCCCCCTTCCCGGCCCGGGGTCAAAATCATGTCCAGAGAGTCTGAAACAGATAGAAAAAGAAATAAAAAAGTGACATCACAAAACAAAGTAGAGCGGCGAGAGTAAGTTACAGATAAGTGTTTTGTTTTTTGGTTAAGTATTGTCGGTGGTTAATGCAAGTGGCTATAGGCTACTGGTTTAAACTAGGAACCTATAACTTGCTAATATTTATTAAATTAATAACTTAAACTAGATAAATTAATTAGTTTTAAAAAAGTAACTAAAACTAAACCAAGTGAAGTAATCACATAAAAACTTTAATTCAGTAAATAAATAAAACGAGGTTAGATAGGGATGGCAGTGCGGGTGGTGTGCTGTAACTGCAGCATGTGAGAGCTTGTGGAGGGCAGCGTGATCCCAGGCAACCACGTCTGCAGTAAGTGTCTGCGACTCGAGGAACTTTGACTCTGAGTTGTTGAGCTGGAGTCCGAGCTGTGGACATTGCGATGCATTAGGGAAGGGGAGAGTTACCTGGACATTTTGACCCAGGAAGCAGTCGTACTCCTTAGGTTAGGTAGTTTAGATTTGGTTAGTGGTCAGGTGATTGTAAGTCAGGCAGGAAAGGGGACCCCAGATGCAGTGGTGGAGGAGCCTCCGCCCTTGCCCTTATCCGACAGGTACGAGGTACTTGCCACCTGTGTGGATGAGAACAAAGACTGCAGGGAGGTTGGGCCAATTGACCATGGCACTGTGAGGCCATTCCAGTGGGAGGAGCGAAAAGGAATGTGGTAGTGTTAGGGGATAGTATAGTCGGGGGATAGATACTGTTCACTGCAGCCGCGACCGGGAGTCCCGAAGGCTGTGTTGCCTGCCCGTTGCCAGGGTTAAGGACATCTCCTTGCAGCTGGAGAAGAACTTGAAGCAGGAGGGGGAGGATCCAGTTGCCGTGGTCCATGTAGGAACCAATGACATAGGTAGAACTGGAACTAAGAATGAGGCTCTGCTGAGGGAGTTTGCGGAGCTAGGGTCCAAACTAAAAAGCAGAACCTCAAAGATAATAATCTCTGAATTACTACCTGAGCCACGTGCAAATTGGTATAGGGACAAACAGATTAGATGGTTAAATGTGTGGCTGAAAGAGTGATGTGGGAACTAGAGGTTTCAATTCACGGGGCACCGGCACCAGTACTGGGGAAAGAGGGAGATGTTCTGTTGGGACGGGCTCCGATTAAACCGGGCGAATCGAAAAACTAGGGTGGTAGATAGGGCTTTAAACTAATAAGGAGGGGCGAGGGTTGAGGTAAGGGTAAATTTATAAGTCTAAAGAGAAAAGTCAAGGCTGTGGAGCAGAGTAGTGATTTGGATAAACACAAGCAGAGTGTGTCAGGAAGGGACAGAGAGTTTAACAAAGGTAATAGAGCATTAGTGACTACACATCAGGGAAAAATAGTAAAAAGTTAAAATTAAAGGCGCTTTATCTGAATGCATGAAGCATTCGTAACAAAATAGATTAATTAATGGCACAAATAGAGATAAATGGGTTTGATCTAGTAGCCATTACTGAGACGTGGTTACAGGGTGACCAAGATTGGGAATGAAATATTCTTGACTTTTAAAAAAGATAGGCAAAATGGAAAAGGCAGGGGGAAGCCCTGATAATAGAGGATGAGATACAGACAGTTGTGAGAAAGGATCTTATCTCAGAAAATCAGGATGTAGAATCAGTATGGATGGAGTTAAGAAGTAACAAGGGGCAGAAAACACTGGTGGGAGTAGTTTATAGGCCCTCTAACAGAAGTTATAGTGTTGGACAGCGTATAAATCAGGAAATTGGAGGAGCATGTAACAAGGGTAATGCAATAATCAGGAGGGACTTTAATCTTCATATAGACTGGGCAAATCAAATTGGCAAAAGTAGTTTGGAGGACGAGTTCATGGAATGTATTCGAGACAGTTTTCTAAAACAATAGGTTGTGGAACCAACTAGGGAACAGGCTATTTTAGATCTAGTATTGTGTAATGAGACAGGGTTAATTAGTAATCTTACAGTTATGGATCCTCTGGGGTAGAGTGATCATAATATGATAAGAATTTCATATTGAGTTTGAGAGTGATGTATTTAAGTCCGAAACCAGGCTCTTAAAGCTAATTACGTAGGTATGAGGGGCGAATTGGCTAAGGTAGATTATGGAATTAGATTAAAAGATATGACGGTAGATAAGCAATGGCGAACATTTAAAGAAATAATTCATAATTCTCAACGAATATACATTCGCTTGAGGAATAAAAACTCCACGGGAAAATTGAACCAACTGTGGCTAACTAGAGAAGTTAAGGATACTATTGGATTAAAAGAAGATGCTTACAATGTTGCCAAAAAAAGTAGTAAGCTTGAGGACTGGGAGGGTTTTAGAAATCAGCAAAGGATGACCAAGAAATTGATAAAGAGAAAGAAAATTGAGTATGAGAGTAAACTAGCAAGAAATATAAAAACAGATTGTAAGAGCTTCTACAAGTATGTAAAAAGGAAGAGATTAGTGAAAGTAAACATGGATCCCTTAGAGGCAGAGACAGGAGAAATTATAACGGGGAATAAGGAAATGGCAGAGATGTTAAACAATAAACAGGGTCTAATGGGAGTGAGGAACTTAAAGTAATTAAGATTAGTAAAGAAAAAGTACTGGAGAAATTAATGGGACTAAAAGCTGACAAATCCCCTGGACCTTTTTTTTCATTCGTTCATGGGATGTGGGCGTCGCTGGCGAGGCCGGCATTTATTGCCCATCCCTAATTGCCCTTGAGAAGGTGGTGGTGAGCCGCCTTCTTGAACCACTGCAGTCTGTGTGGTGAAGGTTCTCCCACAGTGCTGTTAGGAAGGGAGTTCCAGGATTTTGACCCAGCGACAATGAAGGAACGGCGATATATTTCCAAGTCGGGATGGTGTGTGACTTGGAGGGGAACGTGCAGGTGGTGTTGTTCCCATGTACCTGCTGCCCTTGTCCTTCTAGGTGGTAGAGGTCGCGGTTTGGGAGGTGCTGTCGAAGAAGCCTTGGCGAGTTGCTGCAGTGCATCCTGTGGATGGTACACACTGCAGCCACTGTGCGCCGGTGGTGAAGGGAGTGAATGTTTAGGGTGGTGGACGGGGTGCCAATCAAGCGGGCTGCTTTGTTCTGGATGGTGTCGAGCTTCTTGAGTGTTGTTGGAGCTGCACTCATCCAGGCAAGTGGAGAGTATTCCATCACACTCCTGACTTGTGCCTTGTAGATAGTGGAAAGGCTTTGGGGAGTCAGGAGGTGAGTCGCTCGCCACAGAATACCCAGCCTCTGACCTGCTCTTGTAGCCACAGTATTTATATGGCTGGTCCAGTTAAGTTTCTGGTCAATGGTGACCCCCAGGATGTTGATGGTGGGGGATTCGGCGATGGTAATGCCGTTGAATGTCATGGGGAGGTGGTTAGACTCTCTCTTGTTAGAGATGGTCATTGCCTGGCACTTGTCTGGCGCGAATGTTATTTGCCACTTATGAGCTCAAGCCTGGATATTGTCCAGGTCTTGCTGCATGCGGGCTCGGACTGCATCATTATTTGAGGTGTTGCGAATGGAACTGAACACTGTGCAATCATCAGCGAACATCCCCATTTCTGACCTTATGATGGAGGGAAGGTCATTGATGAAGCAGCTGAAGATGGTTGGGCCTAGGACACTGCCCTGAGGAACTCCTGCAGCAATGTCCTGGGGCTGAGATGATTGGCCTCCAACAACCACTACCACCTTCCTTTGTGCTAGGTATGACTCCAGCCACTGGAGAGTTTTCCCCCTGATTCCCATTGACTTCAATGTTACTGGGGCTCCTTGGTGTCACACTTGGTCAAATGCTGCCTTGATGTCAAGGGCAGTCACTCTCACCTCACCTCTGGAATTCAGCTGTTTTGTCCATGTTTGGACCAAGGCTGTAATGAGGTCTGGAGCCGAGTGGTCCTGGCGGAACCCGAACTGAGCATCGGTGAGCAGGTTATTGGTGAGTAAGTGCCGCTTGATAGCACTGTCGACGACACCTTCCATCACTTTGCTGATGATTGAGAGTAGACTGATGGGGCGGTAATTGGCCTACATCTTAAAGTTTAAAAGAGGTGGCTGCAGAGATAGTGGATGAATTGGTTTTGATCTTCCAGAATTCCCTAGATTATGGTAAGTTCCCCATGGATTGGAAGGTAGCAAATGTAACCCTGCTATTCAAGAACGGAGGGAGAAAGAAAACAAGGACCTACAGGCCAGTTAGCCTGACATCAGTAGTAGGGAAAATGCTAGAGTCTATTATTAAGGACATAGTAACAGGACACTTAGAAAATCAGTTTTATGAAAGGGAAATCGGGTTTGACAAACCTATTAGAGTTTTTTGAGGGTTGGTTAACGGACAGAAAACAGAGAGTAGGAATAAACGGGTCATATTCGGGTTGGCAGGCTGTAACTAGTGGGGTGCCGCAAGGATCAGTGTTTGGCTTCAGTTGTTTACAATATATATCAATAACTTAGATGAGGGGACCGAGTGTAATGTATCCAAGCTTACTGACGATACAAAGCTAGGTGGGAAAGTAAGCTGTGAGGAGGACGCAAAGAGGCTGCAAAAGGATACAGTCAGGTTAAGTGAGTGGGTGAGAAGGTGGCAGATGGAGTATAATGTGGAGAAATGTGAAATTATCCACCTTTGGTCGGAAGAATAGAAAAACAGAATATTTTTTAAAAGGTGAGAGACTAAGAAATGTTGGTATTCAGAGGGATGTGGGTGTCCTCATACACGAATCACAGAAAGTTAACATGCAGGTACAGCAAGCAAATAGGAAGGCAAATGGTATTTTAGCCTTTATTGCAAGGGGGTTGGAGTATAAGAGTAAGGAGGTCTTGCTGCAATTATATAGGGCTCTGGTGAGACCACACCTGGCATACTGTGCACAGGTTTGGTCTCCTTATCTAAGGAAGGATATACTTGCCTTAGAGGCGGTGCAACGAAGGTTCCCTAGATTGAATCCTGGGATGAGAGTGTTGTTCTATGAGGAGAGATTGAGTAAAATGAATCTATATTCTAGTTTAGAAGAATGAGAGGTGATCTCATTGAAACGTATAAAATTCTTAAAGGGCTTGCTAGGGTAGATGCCGAGAGGCTGTTTCCCCTGGTTGAAGAGTCCAGAACCAGGGGTCATAGTCTCAAGATAAGAAGTTGGCCATTCACTCAGAGGGTTGTGAACCTTTGGAATTCTCTACCCCAGAGGGCTGTGGATGCTCAGTTGTTGAGCATATTGAAGATTGAGATCAATAGATTTTTGGACACTGAGGGAATCAAGGAATATGGGGATAGGGCGGGAAAGTGGAGTTGAGGTAGAAGATCAGCCATGGTCTTATTGAATGGCGGAGCAGGCTTGAGAGGCCAAATGGCCTACTCCTGCTCCTATTTCTCATGTTCTTATGATGGAGTTAGGATACAGATCAGCCACGATCTTACTCAATGGCAGAACAGGCTCGAGGGGCTGAATGGCCTATTCCTGTTCCCATGTTCCTCTGACATGCAAGATTATTATTTTATATTACATCCAACACTTGAACACTGCTCCTATATCTTCCAGCACAGCTCACACTTCTGGACATGATACAGGAAAAACTTACCATCTGAGAGGGGATCCTCTTTTATCTCCAGCCTCCAACTTCTCTCTCCATCATAACATTTTCTGCCTCTTCTTTTATCAATGTTACTACAGTCACCGCTCCATTTGAACTTTCCTTTCTTGTTTGTTCCTCCTAAGCTCCAAGTGCACTATCTCACACACTCTTCCTTCACCTTGCATTCTTTACTGGAACCTCAAAACTACCTACAACCCCCACTTTTCCTTGCCTCTACCAACATTCGAAAGCCAGGATTTTTGAGTCCTAACCACTATGAATGATTTATATCATCTCCCCTCCTACTCGGCGATGCAGAAGAGGATGCATTTAAGGGGAAGCTAGATAAACATGAGGGAGAAAGGATTAGAAGGATATGCTGCTGGGGTTAGATGAAGAGGGGTGGGAAGAGGCTCGTTTGGAGCATAAACACTACCATAGACCAGTTGGGCCAAATAGCCTGTATCTGTGCAATACATTCTATGTAATTCTATGTAAGATGCAGGACTACGGGGAGAGAGCAGGGCAGTGGGATATTTTTTGGATTGCTCTAGCAAAGATCTGGCACAGACACGATGGGCTGAATGGCCCCCTTCCGTACTGTCACCTTTTATAGTTCTGCGGTTTTCAGTCTTGATGGTGTCCTGCACTATGGGCCTTGACCCTTCACCTACATTTCTCAATTTATAAAAAAAATCAGCTCCTGGTGCTATGTCGGTCACAAAGTCTTTGTAGCTTACAGCTCACTCACGAGACATTCATGAGTCATACCGTTCCAGACCTGAGTATGTTGCCAGCTGGTGTCACTCCAGAGACTTGAGCACAAAATCAAGGTTGACACTCTAGTGCAGTACTGAGGGAGTACCGCAGTGTCGGAGGTGCCATCTTTCGGATGAGAAGTTAAACTGAGGCCCTGCCTGCCCTCTCAGGTGGACATAAAAGATCCCACAGCACCATTTCAAAGAAGAGCAGCGAAGTTCTCCCCGGTGTCCTGTTCAATATCCCTTAACCAACATCACTAAAACAGATTATGTGGTCGTTTAACACATTGCTGTTTGTGGGAGCTTACTGTGCGCAAAGTGGCTGCCACTTTTCCTACGGTCACAATACTTCAAACTGGCAGTAAAACGCCTTGGGATGTCCTGAGGTCGTGAAAGGCGCTATATAAATCCAAGTCTTTCTTTCTATTGCCAGCTTTTATCTAATGTGCACTGTCTAAACACAATCATCAACCTTTCCACTCCACAGATCACGATGCTGAAGGATTGGAACAAATCCTGCCTACTGGCTCCCACGACTTCCAGTTCAGCTATAAACTATCCGATGCCCTTCCATCCAGCTTTAGTGGCAGTCATGGGAAAATCCGTTATTACGTGCGGGCATACTGCACGGCCGCCTTAGGAACCATAGCACAGGTGGAGAAGGACTTGAAAGTACAAGAAATATTCAACCTTAATCTGGACCCCAGTAACAAGGTACCTACTAGATGTGAAGGATTCTAGAATTGGTGAACAGTGCATGGTATAAACTGTTAGTAGCACAGCAGACAATAAGGACCTGACGACCAGTTTTGCCCCCAATCTACTCTTGGCACTTACTCTTACTGAGTTATAATGGCAAGGGGTGGGTGTGTGTGTGGGAGGGGAGCTTGGCTGAATGACCATTCTTCACGTGCGAGCCTAGACAGTGAGCATTATCGTGAGCATGATCCGTTTCTGCTGAGCCCCATTCTGTCCACAGCAAATAACTACATCCAGTGAGAGTCACTAGATAGTGATTCTCAGCAGATTTCTGACTGATGTTCTTTGTCCTCCGTAGCCCAGGAATGCTGAGGCCAATGGTAACGCTCCTTGTCGGCTAACTGACCACAAACCAAGGGTCAAACCTGCACCTTCCTGGTCTCTATGCCTCAATGCCACAACAGGCATCAGGTCATCTCATTTAAGGTAATGGTTCCACCTCTTTATGTCCAGTCCACTGACTATGGTAAAGGCCTAACAGTAGGCTGCCTACTAGTCCTCTTGCACCTGTGAAATGGTGCATTTGCACAAAGACCTAACATTAGAAAAATGGTAATAATCTCCATCCAATCCTGATTTTATGCCGACAAGTTACTAAAAGGCAGGAATGCATGGGATGCGACTGAGACGTTTGGAATTATGAACTCGCAGCAGATTTGTGAGTTGACAGTAGTATCAATGAAATAAAATCAGAAATTGCAGGAAAGACACAGTAAAAAGAAAGAACTTGCATTTATAAAGTGCCTTTCACAACCTCGGGTCATCCCAAAGCGCTTTACAGCCAATGAAGTACTTTTGAAATGTAGTCACTGTTGTAATGTAGGAAACCTGGCAGCCAATTTGTACACAGCAAGATCCCACGAACAGCAGTGAGATAATGACCAGATAATCTGATTTTTAGCGATCTTGGTAGAGGGATAAATATTGGCCAGGACACCAGGGAGAACTCCCCTGCTCTTCTTCAAAATAGTGCCAAGGGATCTTTCACATCCATCTGAGAGGGCAGACAGGGCCTTGGTTTTAACGTCTCATCTGAAAGTTCACACCTCCGACAGTGCAGTACTCCCTCAGTACTGCACTGAAGAGTCAGCCTATATTTTGTGCTCAAGTCTCTGGAGTGAGACTTAAACCCACTCCATCTGACTTAGAGTTGAGAGTGCTACCAACTGAGCCAAGATTGACCATTCAACATCTGTAAAGAGAAAAGACCGTCGGAAGCAGAAGTGCACACCTAAAACGTCTTAACCTGTCGTGCCCCTTTATAGAGGCTGACTGACCTGCTGTGTTTCTACAGCGTTTTCTGTTTCTATTTCATGTTTGAAGCTTTGCCTTTTTATTTTACAATGGTGTCAATGATGCCGTTTGTACCTTTTATCTCCAGCTCCCTCTGGTGTTCACAGCTGAGAAAGACATCTCGTACTGGTGCTGGAAGTTCCCTGGGATTGCTATGAATGTAACAGTGGACAAGAGTGGATTCGTCCCCGGTGAAGACATCATCATCGCGTCCGAAATAACCAACCGAACGGGGAGGACCCTCCGGCTAATCTCCTACTCCATTGGCACTGAGATCAAGTACAAGGCTTTCGTTCAGGAGGCCTTTTGCGACCATTACCGGGAGTTCATTGAGAAGAGCCAGCTGAAGAGAATGCAGGCAGCAATCGAGGCTCCGCCAAGACAGATCACGAAAATCATCGGATCCTTACAGTTGCCGAAACCGATGTTTATCAGCGACATGTCGACGTGTAAGATTATATCGATCGCGTACCAGCTGCAAGTGGCAATCTCCATCCCAGGGCATCGAGTCACAGTGACAGCTACAGCCCCCATTAAGATTGGAACAACTCCAGTGCACTTTTCTCTATAGAGCTTGCAGTTGCATGGTTTGAACAGCCGGCTTGCTCTTATTTCATATGGGAACCCAGGACCAGATACATTACACTGTGCGTTAGATAGGTACAAACACTACTAAATCCAAACAGTGACAAATATGTCTTTATCTTTTTTTTAATAAATGCTTTATTTAAGTTTTCAGCTATGGAGAATGGGTGTCATACGAACATATGAAATTGACAGGCAGGAAAAGACCAGCTGGTCCATCAAGCCTGCCCCACATCATGATGGCCGGAGCACCATGACCAAACACTTCCTCCCTCCCCCTCCAACTCCCACCCACCCTGTAGTCATATAATCCCCTGGGAGAGGCAAAAAAAAACAGGGAAAAACCCAGGGTCAATAAGGGAAAAAATACGCTGGAAAATTCCTCTCCAACCTCACCCACCACCACCCCCCCTCAGGCAATCGAAACAAGTCCAGGAGATAACATGGACCGAGTGTTATCTATAAAAAACACTTACCTTCGATATGATGCGATCTCTGCCCCAGTCAGGAACTGGTCCAGCTCCCTCTTGAAGACCTGCAGAGAGTCAGCACCCACCACACCAGCCAAGAAGTCAACACGTTGCATGCTATTCAAGGGTATAAACCTCACAATTCCCCAGATAACAAGGAAAAACCGAGCATTCTGGATAATCAAAAGTAAAATGCAGGGAAAGCTTGTGTGGAGGGTAAATGTTTCATGGGTGGCCCTCCATCGGCACCGGCAGTCTCTGAATTGGCTGACACCTGGGGTGGTAATTTTTTTTTTATTCGTTCACGGGATGTGGGCGTCGCTGGCGAGGCCGGCATTTATTGCCCATCCCTAATTGCCCTCGAGAAGGTGGTGGTGAGCCGCCTTCTTGAACCGCTGCAGTCTGTGTGGTGACGGTTCTCCCACAGTGCTGTTAGGAAGAGAGTTCCAGGATTTTGACCTAGTGACAATGAAGGAACGGCGATATATTTCCAAGTCGGGATGGTGTGTGACTTGGAGGGGAACGTGCGGGTGGTGTTGTTCCCATGTGCCTGCTGCTCTTGTCCTTCTAGGTGGTAGAGGTCGCGGGTTTGGGAGGTGCTGTCGAAGAAGCCTTGGCGAGTTGCTGCAGTGCATCCTGTGGATGGTACACACTGCAGCCACAGTGCGCCGGTGGTGAAGGGAGTGAATGTTTAGGGTGGTGGACGGGGTGCCAATCAAGCGGGCTGCTTTGTCCTGGATGGTGTCGAGATTCTTGAGTGTTGTTGGAGCTGCACTCATCCAAGCAAGTGGAGAGTATTCCATCACACTCCTGACTTGTGCCTTGTAGATGGTGGAAAGGCTTTGGGGAGTCAGGAGGTGAGTCACTCGCCACAGAATACCCAGCCTCTGACCTGCTCTCTTAGCCACAGTATTTATATGACTGGTCCAGTTAAGTTTCTGGTCAATGGTGACCCCCAGGATGTTGATGGTGGGGGATTCGGTGATGGTAATGCCGTTGAATGTCAGGGGAGGTGGTTAGACTCTCTCTTGTTGGAGATGGTCATTGCCTGGCACTTATCTGGTGCGAATGTTACTTGCCACTTATGAGCCCAAGCCTGGATGTTGTCCAGGTCTTGCTGCATGCGGGCTCGGACTGCTTCATTATTTGAGGGGTTGCGAATGGAACTGCACACTGTGCAATCATCAGCGAACATCCCCATTTCTGACCTTATGATGGAGGGAAGGTCATTGATGAAGCAGCTGAAGATGGTTGGGCCTAGGACACTGCCCTGAGGAACTCCTGCAGCAATGTCCTGGGGCTGAGATGATTGGCCTCCAACAACCACTACCATCTTCCTTTGTGCTAGGTATGACTCCAGCCACTGGAGAGTTTTCCCCCTGATTCCCATTGACTTCAATTTTACTGGGGCTCCTTGGTGCCACACTTGGTCAAATGCTGCCTTGATGCCAAGGGCAGTAACTCTCACCTCACCTCTGGAATTCAGCTCTTTTGTCCATGTTTGGACCAAGGCTGTAATGAGGTCTGGAGCCGAGTGGTCCTGGCGGAACCCAAACTGAGCATCGGTGAGCAGGTTATTGGTGAGTAAGTGCCACTTGATTGCACTGTCGACGACACCTTCCATCACTTTGCTGATGATTGAGAGCAGACTGATGGGGCGGTAATTGGCCGGATTGGATTTGTCCTGCTTTTTGTGGACAGGACATACCTGGGCAATTTTCCACATTGTCGGGTGGATGCCAGTGTTGTAGCTGTACCGGAACAGCTTGGCTAGAGGCGCAGCTAGTTCTGGAGCACAAGTCTTCAGCACTACAGCTGGGATATTGTCGGGGCCCATAGCCTTTGCTGTATCCAGTGCACTCAGCCGTTTCTTGATATCACGTGGAGTGAATCGAATTGGCCGAAGACTGGCTTCTGTGATGGTGGGGATATCGGGAGGATATCCACTCGGCACTTCTGGCTGAAGATGGTTGCAAACGCTTCAGCCTTGTCTTTTGCACTCACGTGCTGGACTCCGCCATCATTGAGGATGGGGATGTTTGCAGAGCCTCCTCCTCCCGTTAGTTGTTTAATTGTCCACCACCATTCACGACTGGATGTGGCAGGACTGCGGAGCTTTGATCTGATCCGTTGGTTGTGGAATCGCTTAGCTCTGTCTATAGCATGTTGCTTCCGCTGTTTAGCATGCATGTAGTCCTGAGTTGTAGCTTCACCAGGTTGGCACCTCATTTTTAGGTATGCCTGGTGCTGCTCCTGGCATGCTCTTCTACACTCCTCATTGAACCAGGGTTGATCCCCTGGCTTGTTGGTAATGGTAGAGTGAGGAATATGCCAGGCCATGAGGTTACAGATTGTGCTGGAATACAATTCTGCTGCTGCTGATGGCCCACAGCGCCTCATGGATGCCCAGTTTTGAGCTGCTAGATCTGTTCTGAATCTATCCCAGTTAGCACGGTGGTAGTGCCACACAACACGTTGGATGGTGTCCTCAGTGCGAAGACGGGACTTCATCTCCACGAGGACTGTGCGGTGGTCACTCCTACCAATACGGTCATGGACCGATGCATTTGCGACAGGTAGATTGGTGAGGACGAGGTCAATTAAGTTTTTCCCTCGTGTTGGTTCGCTCACCACCTGCCGCAGGCCCAGTCTAGCAGCTATGTCCTTCAGGACTCGGCCAGCAGTGGTGCTACCGAGCCACTCTTGGTGATGGACATTGAATCCCTCACCCAGAGTACATTTTGTGCCCTTGCTACCCTCAGTGCTTCTTCCAAGTGGTGTTCAACATGGAGGAGGACTGATTCATCAGCTGAGGGAGGACAGTAGGTGGTAATCAGCAGGAGGTTTCCTTGCCCATGTTTGACCTGACGTCATGAGATTTCATGGGATCTGGAGTCAATGTTGAGGACTCCCAGGGCCACTCCCTCCTGACTGTATATCACTGTACCACCACCTCTGGTGGGTCTGTCCTGCCGGTGGGACAGGACATACCCAGGGATGGTGATGGAAGAGTCTGGGACGTTGGCTGAAAGGTATGATTCTGTGAGTATGGCTATGTCAGGCTGTTGCTTGACTAGTCTGTGGGACAGCTCTCCCAATTTTGGCACAAGTCCCCAGATGTTAGTAAGGAGGACCTTGCAGGGTCGACTGGGCTTGGTGTTTTGCCATTGTCGTGTCCGGTGCCTAGTGGTCTGATGCCGGGTGGTCCGTCCGGTTTTATTCTTATTATGACTTTTCGTAGCGAGATTTTACAACTGAGTGGCTTGCTAGACCATTTCAGAGGACAATTAAGAATCAACCACATTGCTGTGGGTCTGGAGTCACATCTCGGCCAGACAGGGTAAGGATGGCAGGTTTCCTTCCCTAAAGGGCATTAGTGAACCAGATGGGTTTTTACGACAATCCGGTAGTTTCATGTCCATCATTACTGATACTAGTATTTTAATTCCAGATTTTTATTTAATTAATTAATTGAATTTAAATTCGCCAGCTGCCGTGGCAGGATTTGAACTTATGACTCTGGATTTTAGTCCAGGTCTCTGGATTACTAGTCCAGTAACATAACCACTATGCTACTGTACCCGTGGAGAGCTATATTTGGTTGAGCGGGATTGGCCTTGCAGGGGTTCCATGAAAAGGTTCGGTTTGGGGCCCCAACATTTTACTGGACAAATGATACCAAATACAACCCACTTAATCTGGTATCAAATCCGCACACATATGATCGTGAAAAGGAGCATTTGCAATAGGTAATTTATAAAAATAGTTCACACGATGATCAGGATCAGTGGATCCGCTCGCAACCCCGGACTGGTAGGGGGCCCTGTGTAATTGGACGGGTTCTGACGCCACCCCTTTAGCTACTAGGCCAGGGAGGAGAAAAATCAGCCAGGGTTCTTGTTCCTGATTGCTGCCCAGTGACCCCTGCTGAAAACTACGTGTGTGCGCGGACATCAGGTGTGGGCAGGGTCAGGCCTGGCTGTGACCTGTTGTCTGGTCAAATAGCCCGCTGACCCTTAGGGGTTGAATTTCGGCAGGGGTTCTCCTGACAGTTTGCCGTAAGTTCGGCAGAGGACCCACTGAAACCCCGGGGAAATGGCGCACACGGAAATTCGACCCCTCTCCCCTCCCTCACTGTCTAGTCTCACACATTCAGATGAGGCCTAGAGGGTGAATGTTGTCTGGGGAATGGCGCCCTGCCCCGAGGAAACACCATTGGAGGAGGAGGGAGGAAAAATCATAAGAAGGAAAATACTAAAGCAAGAAAAGGAATTGTCAAGCTCTATTGAAGGGTCACAGCAGAAATGTTAACCCGTTTCTCTCTCTTTCAGATGCTGACCCACCTGCTGTGCATTTCTAGCATTTGCTCTTTTTATTTCATATATGCTCCTCTGATGTTCTGTTCACAAATATAATGTTCACAAAGAAGCAATAGCACAGATGGCTGAAGGGCTATATCATAGAGTATTATCCTTGTTGCGTTGAATAATCTGTTTATTAATCTCCTGGTCAGGGAAATGAAGAGCAGAAGAACCAATGCAGGCTGGTGATTGAGATACCTTTTGCCTTTCTTTTATTTGTTCTTGGGATGTGGACGATACTGGCAAGGAACTATTTATCGCCCATCCCTAGTTGCCCTGAGGACATTAGGAGTCAACCACATAGCATGGGACTGGAGTCACATAGGCCAGACAGGGTAGGGGAGGCAGGTCTCTGCCCTGAAGGACATTAGTGAACCTGTTGGGTTTTTTTAACAATCCAGCAACATTCATGTAAGCAATGCAAGAATAAATATCTTGCAATAAATCAATTTTATACATTGCAAGTAACAGGTGCTGTGAGTGGGAGTTATTCCTAATTCCAGAAGGGAGAAAGTCCAAAGATACACTTTTTCATTCGCTGAGAAACCTAGGCGAAGGACCTTGGCTTACACCACCAAAGTTGGAAAAAGTAGGGGAGAAGATGAGATTGTGAAGTAATCATTAGGTGACTCCACGCTTGCAGTTTAAGTCCTGCAGATTGGAGAAGGAAGTGAAAATTGAAGGACGAAAAGATTTCACATGCTTTTGAGGTACTGAGAATGAATAAGTGGAAACAGGAAGGTGCATTGAATCTTGATTTCCACATAATGAGGTTTTCATTTTCATTAACACTTTCATGCCGCATTTTTAAACTGATTTCGTTGTAATATGAGAGACGGTTACACACAGTGCCTCATAGCTTATCTAACTAAGTGGCAATAAAAGAAAAAAAAGACTTGCATTTATATAGTGCATTTCACAACCTCAGGATGTCCCAAAGCGCTGTACAGCCAATGAAGTATTTTTGAAGTGTAGTCACTGTTGCAATGTAGGAAACACGGCAGCCACTTTGCGCACAGCAAGATCCCACATACAGTAATGAGAAAATGACCAGATCATCTGTTTTAGTGATGTTGGTTGAAGGATAAATATTGGCCAGGACATCGGGGGGAGCTCCCCGCTCACTTTCGAAACCTGAGAGGGAAGACGAGGCCTCGGTTTAACGCCTCATCTGAAAGACGGCACCTCCGACAGTGCAGCACTCCCTCAGTACTGCATTGGAGTGTCAGCCTAGATCTTGTGCTCAAGCCTCTGGAGTGGGACTTGAACCCACAACCTTCTGATTCAGAGGCGAGAGTGCAATTACGGGAGCATCATGTCATAATGGGGCAAAATTTCTTGCAATGGCATAACCGGCAAGTTACGTCAGAATTTATGCCTGTCATTAGACCAATCTTGCCAACGGCAATTTATGCCGTAATTTCCTGTGTATACCTAATTTGACTACATTGGAATGCAACTATCAGCGTAAAAGACCAGTGTGATTTAAACATAACCTTTAAATCAACCTCATACAACGGATTCCATTGCTCCCACAGGGTGGTTAGGACCATGACACTGGACTCACTTAAGCAACAACTATATGCTATAATAGGGAGATGGTAGAGCTGGTATTCTGGAGAACCTTCTTCAGCTGAAACTATCTCATGATATTGTGACATGATAAGGGCATGTATAAATGAAATTCTTTCTTTTAAAGACTTGCATTTATAAAGTGCCTTTCACGGCCTCAGGACGTCCCAAAGCTCTTCACAGCCAATGAAGTACTTTTGAAGCGTAGTCACTGATGTAAGGCAGGGAAATGCAGCAGCCAATTTGCGCACAGCAAGGCCCCACAAACAGCAATATTGATTGGATCATCTGTTTTAGGTGAGGGATAAATATTGGTCAGGACACCAGTAGAACTCCCCTGCTCTTCTTCAAATAGTGCAATGGGATCTTTTACATCCACACGAGGCCTCGGTTTAATATCTTCTCCGAAAGACAGCACCTCTGTCAGTGCACTCTCTCTCAGTACTGTACTGAAGGGTCAGCCTGGATTATGTGCTCAAGTCGCCAGAGTGGGACGTGAACCGATAACCTTCTGACTCAGAGGCAAGAGTTCTACCACTGAGCCACAGCTAACACATTTTGCTTGTGCTCTGTTTACCAACCTGTTAAATTGTCTTTCAAGGCACCACACTACTGCCCATTTAAAGGTGTACTTTCCTACATCAAAAAATAAGAGCTATTTTTGGATGATCCTAAGGTGGCATTGCCTCGAGCAGCAGTTTGGAGGTCCAGATGTCCATACTAGTCAATATTGGAAATGGTTTTGTGCCCACAACCTTCGTCGCAGTGAGTCCCTAATTACACTGTGCCACTGTGGAAGGTGGCAGGCATGAGCTGAGCTGTTCTATACAGGGGGAGGGATGGACAACTGAAAGGCGAACCAATGCAGGCTAGCCTTGCTCACCTTCTCCTCTGCCCTCTCGGCCAGAGACACTTTGTAACTTCACAGGAGTAAGGAACAAGGGAAGAAAATACGAAATAACCCACAAAAAGCAAATGAAAAAATTTGGAAGAAGTTGAGGTAAATAGGAAGCACCAGTGAAAGTTTTGAGACAATTATTTGCAGCAACACAATATTTTCTCCCCAGATGGAAGATTACTATCAGATGTAACAGTTGGGATGCAGAATGTGAGGCCTGTTTTATTTTTGTCTCTTTGCTGGTCAGACTTCCTCTTTTTTTTAAGGTATTTTTCTCCTCTTCCTCTTTCTCGAGGAGATTCATCATTGAGTAGATGTCTCCAGGAAATCAATGCTCAAACAAAGACTTGTCACCTTGCCCGCTGCTCTACCCTATTTGCCTGGTGCTGCCGCTCCAGTCGGACTACAGCGGAAGCTAGAGACCCACACATCCCATTGCAATCTGTCTCCACAGTTTTACATTTAAGTGGAGAGTTGGCAGAAGCTCTAGAAACCCACAAATTTGTAGGTCTTCGGATTGGGCTGGGCTGATAAGTGGCAAGTAACATTTGCGCCAGACAAGTGCCAGGCAATGGCCATCTCCAACAAGAGAGAGTCTAACCACCTCCCCATGACATTCAATGACATTACCATCGGTGAGTCCCCCACCATCAACATCCTGGGGGGGTCACCATTGACCAGAAACTCAACTGGACCAGCCACATAAATGCCGTGGCTACTAGAGCAGGTCAGAGGCTGGGTATTCTGCGGCGAGTGGCTCACCTCCTGACTCCCCAAAGCCTTTTTACCGCCTACAAGGCACAAGTCAGGAGCGTGGTGGAATACTGTCTACTTGCCCGGATGGATACAGCTCCAACAACACTCAAGAAGCTCAACACTATCCAGGACAAAGCAGTCCACTTGATCGGCACGCCATCCATTGGCTTAAACATCTACACCCTTGGCGTACCGTGGCTGCAGTGTATATTATCTACGGGTTGCACTGCAGCAACTCATCAAGGCTTCTATAGCAACACCTCCCAAACCTGCGACCTGCACCACCAAGATCGACAAGGGCAGCAGGTGCATGGGAACACCATCCTCCAAGTTCCCCTCCAAGTCATCAACCATCCTGATTTGGATATATATCGCCATTCCTTCATTGTCACTGGGTTAAAATGCTGAAACTCCCTACCTAACAGCATTGTGGGAGTACCTTCACCACATGGACTGCAGTGGTTCAAGATGAAGGCCCACCACCACCTTCTCAAGGGGCAACTAGGGATTAGCAATAAATGCCAGCCTTGCCAGCGATGCCCACATCCTGAGAATGAATAGAAATAAGTTTCCCCACTTTATATTAGAGTGTTGTTGACTGTGGGAGTGCCATGTGTGTGCGGCTAACTGCACTCACCTAACATAAAAGCACCTTTCGTCACTCCATTACTACAGGAACGAGGGCAGCAAGCAACTTAATCTCTGGCTTCTGCCATTGCTGCTCTCGCACTAGATGCGGGATGTGTTTGAGAGTGGCTGAGCACAGACTCTCCCCTCTGAGAGAAAGTGTCTTGTCTCTACGACCTGGCCAAACTTCTTCTAATGTTATATTTTCCTCCCTTTGTGCCAATGGTAAGAGTTACACAAGAAGGGTCTGGAGTGACTCCATGGAAAATTTCCTTCCCTGTGGTGAAGCAGTTTGTCTCCAATCGTTAATACCCCCTGCCTCCCTGCTTTTCCCCCCATACCACAGCTAAGATGAGTTTGTTAATGTTTTTCCCTGACCCTTTTCTTCCCTCCTCTCCTGAAGGTGCTGGCTCATGCTGGGGTACAGTTCCATGGGTTCCACAAGCTCACTAGTACTTAGCTTTCATATGTGAGCCTAGATAATGAGTGTCATCAGGTTAAAAGACCAAGGAAGGCATCGTAGTCAAGACAGTTCCATCCTCACTCAATGTTCACACCTACAGGGGATAATTTTGACTTTGGGCGATAGTGTAAAATGGACGATATTGGATTAGCCGTTCATTCTACATTGCTCCCGATTTTCATTGCCATGAAGTCACCGTGGTCTGCCTCATCAATGATGAGCATAGAATTATTAGTTTGAGTGGGCTATTTGTGCTGTATTCGTGGTATCCTCCTCTTGGGGATGGGGGGAAGCACCTGTATTTGTTTGATGGCTTCATCGGCCCAATTCAAAATCAGAAGCACTGACTTACACTGATACTTGTGCACAGCTTTTGTATTTTCTGTTACCATCTCTACAGCCTTAAGACCCCTTCATACTGCATTAATATATAGAATCTATATTATACTGTACTGACCAGTATAATAAATCCCGGCATTGCTTCCTATGGTATTAATGTGGTACATTACTAATTATAGTTTAATCACGTGCTACACAAGCAGGAGGCTTGAATTTGAATTCATACTTTCTCAAAAACTTCTCAAGTCATACCGACAACCTTAACAAGATAAGGAATTGCTATATTTCCATTTATAATAAACAATAACGGACTCTAGGGTATGTTCCAAATAAATAACACATCACAGGGTTGTAGCACTCTTGCCTCTGAGTCAGAAGGTCGTGGGTTCAAGTCACACTTCAAAGACTTGAGCACAAAATCTAGGCTGACACTCCAGTGCAATACTGAGGGGGTGCTGCACTGTTGGAGGCGCCGTCTATTGGATGAGATGTTAAACCGAGGAGGCCCTGTCTGCCCTTTTAGGTGGACGTAAAAAATCCTATGGCACTATTTAAAGAGCAGGGAAGTTCTCCCTGGTGTCTTGCTTAATATTTATCCCTCAGCCAACATTAATAAACTGTTCATTATCACATTGCTGTTTGTGGGACCTTGTTGTGCGCAAATTAGCTGCTGCGTTTCCTACATTGCAACAGTGACATCACTTCAAAAGTATTTAATTGGCTGTAAAGTGCATTGGGTTGTCCTGAGGTCATGAAAGACGTTATATAAATGCAAGTCTTTCTTTACTTGTATGTAAAGGGCAGCATTACTTTAATTGTCCTTGTGAGTGAAATAGTTTAAATTCTACCTACAATGATAGAAAATTGAATCCTGCAAAATCTACCTGTGAAGAGAGAGTTCCATTCCTAGATTTTGAAGGTCTCATTCCTTGAATTATCTGTCCATATAGAAAGAAACCAGGATCACTTGAGTGCAAAGGAAGGGTTCTAGTTCCTTAGTTGCCTATCAGCGTGCAGAGAATCCCATAGAAAGGTTTCAATCCCATGGATTATTCATTAGAAAAGTTTAATTCCTTCGTTAGATTGCCTCTGTGTCTGAGGGGTTTCATGTCCTGGAGTATGGACATATATAGAATACAAAAACAGAAAGAGTTGGAAACACGCAATAGGTCAGTCAACATTTGTGAAGAGGAGACACATTAATGTTTTGAGCTGGGGCCTTCTTTGGAATTGAAACATAAGAGATGAACAAAAATATTAATAGAATCATAGGAAGGGGAAGAGGAAAAACAAACACAGAAAGGAAGTAGCTGCCAAATTTTGGGCAACGTAATAGCACTTCTGATTCTCTAGCGGGCAGCAGTTCCTCCAGGTCTTGTATTTATCCCATGGGCACATGGCTTTGCCAGTGGTATAAGTAGATAACATGGAGGAGTCCCAAACCATAGATGTGTAATGACGGTTCCATTCTCTGAATTGTTTCTTATTTTGATTGGGCCAAGGGGTGACATTGGATTAGCCCAATTCCTTGGATTGTCTACATGTGCAGAAAGGGTTCAAGTTGAAATAGGACTGTTTCTATTTTCAGGAGCAAATCATGGAATTGAATGTTTTTAACACAGAGCTAAATCATGTAGTTCTACGGCACTATTTCCAAAAAGTGCAGGGCAATTCTCCTCAGTGTCCTGGCCGATATTTATCCCTCAACCAACAGCACTAAGACAGATCATCTGGTCATTCCCGTTTGTCCGACCTTGCAGTGTGCAAATTGGCTGCCACATTTCCTACGGCAGTGAGGACATTTCAAAAATACTTGCGTGGCTGTAAAGCGATTGTGAAAAGCGCTGTTTAAATGCAAGTTTATGGAGTTGAATTCTTTCTGCAAAGATAATCCAGAGGACGGAAATCTGTCTAAACATGTAGGCAATCAATGGAACTGAACTCGGCTCGTCCAAGCAGTGGGACTCTGACTCCACTTGTCTGTGTCAGACCGCACCTCCTGCCTCTGTGCCAAACAGTTACGTAAAACGGGCAGAGCCGGGGGAGATCTACTTTCGTTTTCTCGCCTTTGTTGCCTTGCCATTGGCTGCCTTTACAGGTCGTTCGTCTGCAACCTGCGATTTTGGGAGAGGTTTCCGGGTTTACGACGCTACCAACATCGGTCTGCTTCTGCATTTAACGAGAAGAAATAAGGTAAGAGTTTGGGGAGCAGGTACGTGGCCCAATGGAGTAGAAGAGGAGAGGAAAGAATGGGAGGGTGGCAGGAGGCTTGAAGCTGAAATGGCAGAGGTTGTCCCAGATACTGGTTCGCCTGCTCTGTGCTTGCTTTTTTTTGGGGCCAGGTCATCGGGTTTTGCCCCATTTCCGCCTCTTCAGAGACAGCTCCGGACAACAAAACAAATCTTGCCCGGTCACTGGACCAGTATCGGAGGGGAATAAACCGGGGAATTCCCGCCCACTGCTGGCAATGCACAACTTTCACTAACTTTCCACAGGGGCTGCCTTGCCAATTTACCAATTTGTAAGCATACCTACATATCAGAAAGGCAGAGTTCAGGGAGGGGGAAAACTGCAGATCATTTTTCAAGCATGCATTGGAAACACTTTTAGGTGTTGCAAATTAAGAAATATCTCCTTACAGTACAGAAAATGGGGGAATAGCAAAGGTCTGGTTACTAAAATCACTGTTCAGACCAGAGGGCTGCAGGGTGCCCAGAAGAAAGATGAGATACTGTTTCTGAAGCTTGCGTTGAGTTTGGTTGGAACAGTGTGGCAGGTCAGAGTGGGAATGGGATTGGGGGTGGGTGGGTTAAAGAGGGAAGCCACGGAGCTTGCGACCACACTTGTTGATGGAATTGAGATATTTAGCATTGGGTGCTCTAATCCCTGCTTGGTGTCCCCAGTGTAGAGGAGGTTGCACCATGATCAGCGAATACAGCTACCAGATTGGAAGAAGGACACGTGGATTACTGCCTGACATGGAGGGGTTGATGGGGGTCCTGGACAATGATGTGGGAAGAGGTGAATGGACTGGTGCTGCACCTGCTGTGATTAAACATGAAAATGACAGGGGAAGGACAGGCGGAAGCCAGGGTGATGGAAGAGTGAATGAGGGCATTGTGGATGGAATGGTTCCTCTGGAAAGCAAAGAAGGGCAGGAAGATATGCTTGGTGGTGGGATCATGTTACCATAGAATCATACAACACAGAAGGAGGCCATTCGGCCTGTCGTGCCTGTGCCTGTGCCTGTGCCAGCTCTTTTAAAGAGCTGTCCACTTAGTCCCACTCCCCTGTTCTTTCCCCATAGCCCTGCACATTTGTCCTTTTCAAATGTGCAGGGCTATGGGGTAACTCAGCTAAGGCAAGTCATGGCAGCAGACCTCGCACCCGTGATATGCTCCTCCTGCAAGATGTGGGAAGTCATGGACACTACCAGTGTCCCTGCCGACCATGTGTGCGGGAAGTGTGTCCACCTGCAGCTACTGACCGATCGTATCTCGGAGCTGGAGCTGCGGGTGGACTCACTGTGGAGCATCCGCGATGCAGAGAAACTCGTGGATAGCACGTTTAGCGAGTTGGTCACACCGCAGGTAAAGGGTATACAGGCAGGAAGTGAATGGGTGACCACCAGGAAGAGTAAGAGATGCAGGCAGGTAGTGCAGGGGTCCCCTGTGTCCATCCCCCTCTCAAACAGATATGCCACTTTGGATGCTGTTGAGGGGGATGACTTATCAGGGGAAGGCAGCAGCAGCCAACTTCCTGGCACCACGGGTAGCTCTGCTGCACAGGCTGGGAGGAAAAAGAGTGGCAGAGCTATAGTGATAGGGGACTCAATTGTAAGGGGAATAGACAGGCGTTTCTGCGGCCGCAACCGAGACTCCAGGATGGTGTGTTGCCTCCCTGGTGCAAGGATCAAGGATGTCTCGGAGCGGCTACAGAACATTTTGGAGGGGGAGGGCGAACAGCCAGCTGTCGTGGTGCACATAGGCACCAACGATATAGGTAAAAAAGGGGATGAGGTCCTAAAAGCAGAATATAGGGAGTTAGGAGGTAAATTAAAAAATAGGACCTCAAAGGTAGTAATCTCAGGATTGCTGCCAGTGCCACGTGCTAGTCAGAGTAGAAATAGGAGGATATTTCAAATGAATACGTGGCTAGAGGAATGGTGCAAGGGGGAGGGATTCAAATTCCTGGGACACTGGAAACGGTTCTGGGGGAGGTGGGACCAGTACAAACCGGACGGTCTGCACCTGGGCAGGGCCGGGACCGCTGTCCTAGGAGGAGTGTTTGCTAGTGCTGTTGGGGAGGGTTTAAACTAAAGTGGCAGGGGGTTGGGAACCTGAGCAGGGAGAGAGAGGAAAGCGTAACAGGAAGGGACAGAAGGTATGGAGTAATAGGTAAAGTGTTAAAAAAGGAAAAAGCAGGAACTAAGCGTCACAAAACAGATTTGAAAGTTCTTTATCTGAATGCACGTAGCATTCGTAATAAAATGGACGAGTTAACGGCACAAATAACTACGTATGGGTATGATCTTGTGGCCATTACAGAAACATGGCTGCAGGGTGACAACGACTGGGAATTAAATATGCCAGGGTATTTAACAATCAGGAAGGACAGGCAGGAAGGAAGGGGAGGTGGGGTGGCTATGTTAATAAAGGAAGGAATCACTGTAATACAGAGAAATGATATTGGGACAAAGCATCAAGATAATGAAACAGTTTGGGTGGAGATAAGGAATAATAAGGGAAAAAAAACATTAGTGGGCGTAGTATATAGGCCTCCTAATAGTTGCAACTCTGCTGGAAGAAGTATTAATCAGGAGATAGTCGGGGCATGTAATAAGGGAACAGCCATAATTATGGGGGATTTTAATTATCATATTAACTGGACAAATCAAATTGGGCAGAGCAGCCTTGAGGACGAGTTCATTGAGTGCATCAGGGATGGATTTCTTGAGCAGTATGTAACTGATCCTACAAGGGGGCAGGCAACCTTGGACCTGGTCCTGTGTAATGAGTCAGGATTAATTAATAATGTCCTAGTTAAGGATCCCCTTGGAACGAGCAACCACAACATGGTTGAATTCCATATCCAATTAGAGGGTGAGAAGGTTGATTCTCAAACAAGCGTACTGAGCTTGAATAAAGGAGACTATGATGGTATGAGAGCGGAATTGATTAAAGTGGACTGGGAAAATAGATTAAAGGGTAAGACGGTACATGAGCAGTGGTGTTCATTTAGGGAGTTATTTTACAACTTTCAAAATAAATATATTCCACTGAGGAAAAAAGGGTGTAAAAGAAATGACAGCCACCCGTGGCTAAGTAAAGAAATCAAGGATAGTATCCGACTAAAAACAAGGACATATAAGGTAGCCAAACTTAGTGGGAGGATAGAAGATTGGGAATTCTTCAAAAGACAGCAAAAAGTAACTAAAGGATTGATTAAGAAAGGGAAGTTAGATTATGAAAAGAAATTAGCAAAAAATATAAAAACAGATAGCAAGAGTTTCTATAGTTATATAAAAAGAAAAAGGGTGGCTAAGGCAAACATAGGTCCCTTAGAGGATGAGACCGGGAAATTAATGGTGGGAAACATGGAGATGGCAAAAATGCTGAACAAATATTTTGTTTCAGTCTTTACAGTAGAGGACACTAAGAATATCCCAACACTGGACAAACAGGGGACTCTCGGGGGGGAGGAGCTAAATACGATTAAAATCACTCAGGAGATGGTACTCAGTAAAATAATGGGACTCAAGGCGGATAAATCCCCTGGACCTGATGGCTTCCATCCTAGGGTCTTGAGGGAAGTGGCAGTAGGGATTGTGGATGCTTTGGTGATAGTTTTCCAAAATTCCCTGGACTCAGGAGAGGTCCCGGCAGATTGGAAAACTGCTAATGTAACACCGTTATTTAAAAAGGGTAGTAGGCAGAAGGCTGGAAATTATAGGCCAGTTAGCTTAACATCTGTGGTGGGTAAAATTTTGGAGTCTATTATTAAGGAGACAGTAACGGAACATTTAGATAAGCATAATTTAATAGGACAAAGTCAGCATGGCTTTATGAAGGGGAAGTCATGTCTGACAAATTTGCTTGAGTTCTTCGAGGATATAACGTATAGGGTGGATAAAGGGGAACCAGTGGACGTAGTGTATTTAGACTTCCAGAAGGCATTCGACAAGGTGCCACATAAAAGATTATTACTTAAGATAAAAAATCACGGGATTGGGGGTAATATTCTGGCATGGGTGGAGGATTGGTTATCAAACAGGAAGCAGAGAGTTGGGATAAATGGTTCATTTTCGGACTGGCAACCAGTAACCAGTGGTGTTCCACAGGGGTCGGTGCTGGGTCCCCAACTCTTTACAATCTATATTAACGATTTGGAGGAGGGGACCGAGTGCAACATATCAAAATTTGCAGATGATACAAAGATGGGAGGGAAAGTAGAGAGTGAGGAGGACATAAAAAACCTGCAAGGGGATATAGACAGGCTGGGTGAGTGGGCGGAGATTTGGCAGATGCAATATAATATTGGAAAATGTGAGGTTATGCACTTTGGCAGGAAAAATCAGAGAGCAAGTTATTTTCTTAATGGCGAGAGACTGGAAAGTACTGCAGTACAAAGGGATCTGGGGGTCCTAGTGCAAGAAAATCAAAAAGTTGGTATGCAGGTGCAGCAGGTGATCAAGAAAGCCAACGGAATGTTGGCTTTTATTGCTAGGGGGATAGAATATAAAAACAAGGAGGTATTGCTGCAGTTATATAAGGTATTGGTGAGACCGCACCTGGAATACTGCATACAGTTTTGGTCTCCATACTTAAGAAAAGACATACTTGCTCTCGAGGCAGTACAAAGAAGGTTCACTCGGTTAATCCCGGGGATGAGGGGGCGGACATATGAGGAGAGGTTGAGTAGATTTGGACTCTACTCATTGGAGTTCAGAAGAATGAGAGGCGATCTTATTGAAACATATAAGATTGTGAAGGGTCTTGATCGGGTGGATGCAGTAAGGATGTTCCCAAAGATGGGTGAAACTAGAACTAGGGGGCATAATCTTAGAATAAGGGGCTGCTCTTTCAAAACTGAGATGAGGAGAAACTTCTTCACTCAGAGGGTGGTAGGTCTGTGGAATTTGCTGCCCCAGGAAGCTGTGGAAGCTACATCATTAGATAAATTTAAAACAGAAATAGACAGTTTCCTAGAAGTAAAGGGAATTAGGGGTTATGGGGAGCGGGCAGAAAATTGGACATGAAGCTGAGTTCGGATCGGTCAATGCCCTGTGGGTGGCGGAGAGGGCCCAGGGGCTATGTGGCCGGGTCCTGCTCCGACTTCTTGTGTTCTTTAGATTTGTGGTTGGGATCAGATCAGCCATGATCTTATTGAATGGCGGAGCAGGCTCGAGGGGCCGATTGGCCTACTCCTGCTCCAATTTCTTATGTTCTTATGTATATATCCAATTTCCTTTTGAAAGTTATGATTGAATCTGCTTCCATTTCAGGCAGTGCATTCCAGATCATAAGAACTAACTGAAAAAATGTCTCCTCATCTCCCCTCGAGTTCTTTTGCCAATTATCTTAAATCTGAGTCCTCTTGTTACCAACCCTCCTGCCAGTGGAAACAGTTTCTCCTTATTTACTTTATCAAAATCCCTCATAATTTTGTAAGTGGAAATAGCAGGAAATGACCTGGCAATTACAGAGGATAATGGGATGGAAAGGTGAGGATAAGGTTGTGCTTGTGAGAGGAGGGGGTAAGAGCAGATGCATAGGATTTTGGATCAGACGTGATGACGAGCCCTGTTAACTACTATTGAGTGGAAAGCTTGGCTGAGGGAAAAGGATGTTTTGGAAGCTAGGATGCAGAAGGTGGAGTCATCAAAGTAGATGTGACAGTGGCGATGAAAATGAGAGATGGAGACTTTACAGGAAGCAGGGTGGGAAGAAGCATACTCCAGGTCATTGTGGGAGTCAGTGGGCTTGTAATAGATTTCTGTGGAAAGCTTATTGTTGGAGATATAGAGAGAGACATCCAGGAAGGGAAGGAAAGAGAAGAGTTAGATATGGACCACATGAAGGTGAGAGATGAATAGAAATACTCCAGACCAGAAAGCAGCAACAACAATGCCATCAAAGTAATAGAGGAAGAGGTCAGGGAGGGGGACTGAGTACAAATAAAGAGTGTTGCACATATCTTACAAAAAGACAGGCTTAGCTAGGACCCATGTGGGTTCCCACAGCACCATCTTTTACTTGGAGTAAGTGAGTGGAGTTAAAGGAGAAAATATTCAAGGTAAGAACAAGTTCAGTGAGTTGGCAATTGGTGGGCGTGGTGGATAAAACTGGTTGAGTCGCTGTTCAAGGAGGAAACAGAGGCCAGGAAAACCTTCCTGTACCTGTATCGAAACCTCTTGACATTCCACGGCTGGGATTCTTTCTAATTTCACTGTATCTGTAGCTGACCCTCCCTTTGGCTTTGGGAAGCAAAGGAGAAGCTTGTTGCAGTAATGGATGTCTCGGAGAGAGGGAGTTATATATGGAATAATGGATAGCTTGCTATGATGCTGTAACCTAATTGAGAGTTTCAGGTGACATCGAGAGTGAAGCTTGACCCCTGTTACTGAACCCCAAGTCTAGATTTCTGCCTTGAACTCACTCCTAGTATCTACAGTATTTATAAATGTATGTATGCTGTTTAATTTTAATGTGTGCTAGGCTGGGGATGGGGGAAGGGAGAGGGTGGGGTTATTTTGATTTTGTGCTTGCAGTGGCAGTCTCATTTTCACCTCAATTTTCTCGCCCACTCTCCTGCTCGTGGGATGTGGTTGCATAGTGCTGGCTCTTCTCTGATGCCTTGCCTCAGTGGCTGTTCTTCATGCGTGATCTTGGATTGTAATCGCTGGCAGGTTATTTGAACATAGAACCATAGAAATTTACAGCACAGAAGGAGGCCATTTTGGCTCATCGTTTTGCTAGGGCAATCCACAATTCCTCCCTCTGACCTATGCTCTTCCATAGCCCTGTATCATCCTCTGCTTCAATTATTTATCCAATTTTCCCTTGAATGATGCAATCGTCTCTGCCTCAACCACTCCACGTGACAAAGCATTTCATGCTCCAACAACCTCTGTGTAAATAAATTTCTCCTAAACTCTCTCCTCCCTTTCTTAGTGACAGATTTAAATTGATGACCCCTTGTCACTGATTCCCCAACCAGAGGAAATAATTTCTCCCCATTCACTGTATCAAAACTTTTCATCATTTTTTAAAAACCTCTATTAAGTCTTATCTTAGAAAGAAAACAACTTGAATTTATTTAGTGCCTTTCATAACCTTAGGATGACCCAAAGCGCTTTACAGCCAATGAATGACTTTTTGAAGTGTAGTCACCGTTGTAATGTAGGCAAATACGGCAACCATTTTGCGCACAGCAGGGTCCCACAAACAGCAATAGGATAAGTGACCAGATAACTTGTTTCAGTGATGTTGGTTGAGGGATAAATGTTGGCCAGGACATGAAGAGAACTCCTCCTCTACTCAGTTTCAAATGGTGCCAGGGGATCTTTTATGTCCACTTGAGCAGGCAGACTTAAGGGGCAGACTGCAAATCTCTAATCTCTGCTCCAGTGGAAATAGTCCCAGAATTCTCACTCCTCATATTTATAGCTTTTTATCCCTGGCATTATCCTAAATAATATACAATATACGAACTCTGTGGCTTTAATGTTCTTTCTATAATGGGATACCCAAAACTGGAAACAGTTCATGAGGGAAGTTGGGGCCAAGCTTGATTCTGTCCCCATTGGTCATATACACACACAGACACACTTTTCAACAGTAGACACTAGCTCGCAATCAGAATTGGAATCCTGCCTCATTTCCTTTCTTTTGGGAGCACTGACCCCAATTTTAACACCCATACTGCACCATTGGTTGAGATCAGCTAACAGCATAGGCCAGGGACCAAAAACTGGGGCCTTCTGGTCCTGTATGGCTCAATTCCATACTGGGCAGTGCATTTACCCATTGAGCCACTGGGTTCAACATTGTCTTTCACTCGACTCCAACTCTAGGTTTATGAGAACCTTTTAGTCCATGCACAGGACTAATGATTGTGGTATAATTTCAGATTTATTGAGGAATAACTATATAACTAGACGCTCTGTGATAGTGTGGTATATAATTGCATCCAGTTTATGTCCATCAGCATTTATTACCACTGAATCTTGTATCACATAAGGTTACATTTCTCCTGCGGAGATCTGTTGGATTGTTCAGCAGGTAACTCAACAAGCCTGGGGATCAAATGAGAGATCTTTTGCTCTGTATGACTCGGTATCACACTGGGCTGTGCTGTTATTTATTGAGCCATTGGGGTGCCAGTTGAATGGCTTCAGATAACTAATGTCAACAGTTAAAAAAAATACTAAAACAAAAGCAAATTACTGCAGATGCTGGACTATAAACTGTTAAACTACTAACTTCTTCCAGTTCTGATGAAAGGTCTTCGACCTGAAACGTTAACCGTTTCTCTCTCCCCAGATGCTGCCTGACCTGCTGAGTGTTTCCAGCATTTTCTGTTTTATTTAAATGTACTAGCTCCACCAGTTTAACCTTTACAATACACACCACGTCCCTACCACACGAATGAACATTAGGGCTCATTCTGTGGTCGTGTGCTCCTGATGTGGAACGGTGCTCACAGGGAGCACTGGCCGAGGAATCACAGACTCGCAGGGCCCGATTTTAGCACCCGCTATCGGGTGCGTTCTCGGCGGGGGGGCCTCGAAAATCGCGAAATCCAGGATCCCGAACGGATCCCGCCTCAATCCCGCCCACTTCCGGGTTCCCCGTTGACGCGCCGGTGTGCGCGCGCAGCCCCCGCTGGTGGGAATCCTGCAGGCAATTAAAGCCAGCGGGATGCCACTTGAGAGTATTTATTTAGCTATTTCAGGTCATTAACTGACCTGATTAAGGGACTGTGTGTGATTTTGGATCAACATGGGACTGTTTCCCACGCTGGGGGAAACACTCCCAGATTGAATGGACGTGTTGCAGCTGTCAGCCTGTGGCAGCTGCAAAGGTCCATTTGACAGGTGGGGGGGGAGACCCTCACTCATTGCAGGAGGCCACTCTGTCACTTGGGACAAAGTTTGGCCTCCACCACCCTCCTCCTGACGGTCAAAATCACCAACCTGCACTCTTACCCCGGGGTCCGGAGACATGTACCTACCTTGCGGACCCCCTCAGATGTACATCTTGCGGATGGGGGCCGCCGGAGGGCGAACAGCATCACCAGCCTCACCAACCACGCCGTCCACCTCTGACACGTGGAGCTCCACAACACAGTGCTGTGACACATCCACCTGTACAGCAGGAGGGAGGGCTACCGCAGAGAGAGATGCGTCGCAGAGGGCACTACCCTCACCACAGGTTCCACAGACCGAGGCTCAGCCTCCTGAACCTCTCTGAGCAGCAGTGCACACGGAGGCTCAGAGTCACTCGACATGTAGCCGTGGACATCTGCAGCCTCTTTCATGCCGAGCTGCTCCTGGCTGGCCCGTGCACCATCTTCCTACCTGTCGCTGTCAAAGTCACCACTGCCCTCCCGAACTTCTCCTCCACAGCCTTCCAGGGTGCAACCGGGGACATCGCCGATGTCTCTCAGTCGTCTGCGCAGAAGAGCCCTGCAAATACACCTACACCCACTCTGCAGTGACACAATGGGTGGCATCAGTGGTGGGTCCTCATAGTGATACCCAGGAGCGGGCATTATTGCACAAACCGGACAGGATTGGCGAAGACATGGCAGTAGTGGTGCCAATATAATGTGTGATGTGAGTTGTTCGGAAATTCAATAGAAGTAAAAACCATGACAAACCCTCAAACACCCTTGCGCATCCCCTTCATGCTCACGACACGTTTGCCTTACGCTGCCTACTGCACATATGTGATGCATGCCCTGTGGCTGCAGCACAGGTGGTGGCAGGTTGAGTGAGGCTGGCCGTGAGAGAGATGCACGAGAGGGTGAGTATGGGATAGAGCCATGAGATTGTATGAGGATTGGGTTGCGTGGTAGTGGCGGGGTGAGTACTGGCGAGGTGAGTAGGTGCAGGTAAGATGAGGATGGGGTTTGAGTGGGTATGAGGGGTGATGTGATAGAGTAGTGTTGGCTGTGCCGAAGGAGATGTGGGGTGGGGGCAGTGATGTGGCAGACTGAGTGTAGGGGAAAGACTATGTGTACTCACTTTGGCTCACCTACTGAGGTCATTGGACCGCCTCCTGCACTGTGTGCAGGTGGGCGATATGTTGGTGGCGCAGGTGACCCCCTCTGCCACCTCGAGCCAGCCCTTCCTGGTGGCGGAGGCAGGCCGCTTCCTCCCGCCCGCCAGATGGAAGATCTCTGTCCTCTCCCTCCTCCTCACCCCATGTATTGATACCTGGGGTGAGGCATCATTAAACTGGGAGCAGCCTTCCCCCTGGGCTGCTCCATGCAGTCATCTTTGCCATTGGTTGCAGCATCTGTCAGTGGAGGACTGCCCCTTTTAAATAGAGCGCCTCCAGCTGACAGATCTTACTGCGCATGCGCAGCCCGCCCGACGCGCAGATCAGCAGCGGGGAACCCGGAGGAGCAGGTAAGTGGCTCCAATTGGTGGTTTGCCTGCTACGATCGCGCGGGAAACCCACTAATTTCACCGGGCGCGCTACCCACGCGCCCGCTTGCCCACCCGCCGAGAACCTGCACCCCTGCTAAAATCGGGCCCGCAGTATCTGATTTTTCGAGCCATTTAAACTAGTGGATGCAAAAATCAGGCACTGCCAGCCTGCCATTTTCCAACCAGCGCTTCCTGTGGATGCAGCTTCACGCTCGACTATGGAATAGCCCTATAGTCTCATCGAAAAGGCAGCGAAAAGAAAGTATAATGGATTCCGTAATTAATTTTACTAGTTCCATAATAAGTTTCTGTAGTCCTCACAGTGAAACCAGCGCAGAAACTGGCAACATTCTTCACAGCAACCAGAGCCCAGTCTCTCCCTCTCTCTCCCCCTCCCTCTCTCTCTCTCTCTCCTTCCTCCCCCAACCCCACCACAGTGGAAGAAAGAAAGAGTGACTGTTGGGGAGAGTGTCAAACTCTGGGGGAGGAGAAGGATCGACAGTGTGTGTCTCTCTCTTGCCACTTACTCCACTCCCATCAGTCTTTTTCTTCTCTGTGTCTGTGTCTCCGCTCAGTGTATGTCTTTTCTCCAGGTTTCATACCGTCTCTCTCCATCCCTCCCATACAGTGTCATATTCTCATTCTCTCTCTCTCTCTCTCCTCCCCCTCCCCCCCAGACTTCTTTTTCTTTCCCCCAGCAGGCGGTATAGTGGACACAGTTCATGGCTGCGAGTATCCCTCACAGTGCTGCGTGGGGAGCTGTTGAGTGGAGGCCAGACAATTCCCTGTGTGGGGAGAGACAGCCGCCCTGGAGTGTCTTTTGTCCTAACAACCATTTCAGAAGCAGTGTCGTCCAAGGCCTGAGAACTTATTACCTGTCCAGTCTCTGGCTGCAGTTGCTTTGTGGCCTGGGAAAAGGAGGAGAAGCTGGCATTGGAGAAATAACTTAGGGAGGTGGAATACAGTAGTCCCATATGTATTCTCTCAAAACAAAAAGTTGAATTTTCATCTGTTTGCATTTCAAAACAGAATTTCTAACACAATGTTCCCGACTGAGATTTGCCATCAGTTATAATCTTTTAGCATTGGAGGATTAGTCAGAGGCCTGTTCTTTGGTTTTGTGCCAACATACAATCAGTGTCATAAGGTTCCCCTTTCTAAACACTTCACAAGTACTGCTTTTGAAAGGATTGGAGCAGACTTGGTTAGTGCTGCTGTTTTTGAGGTGGTTGTTTTGTTGGCTGTGAACTTTGGAATTTTGGGGGAAATTGGCACCGTCTATAGGTGTCCCTTTAAGGCTGTGTGCATGGTCACCAATTTGACATCTTTATACCCAGGGCTTGATTTAAACTGATCTTCCTCCGAGTTTGGGACCAATATGTTTAGCAACACGGAAGGTGGGAAGGGGACTGTGACTGAATTGCTGGAGAGGCTCTGGCAGGAGTGGTAATGGATGGATGTGTGAATGTCGCAATGGACTTGTGCCACAAGGGGTACACGTTTATTGCCGTTATGCAACTTAACGCATACTGTATCACACTCAGGTGCATTTTACTGAAATCATGAGATGTGACACAGTGTAATAGATTGTCTTAAGGTGGATGTAGGTTCTTAATTCCCCTAAACAGTGGATTTCTGATCTCGTCTGTGTTGTCAGGAGATGCCATGCAGTGGACCAAGTGTTTTGCTACAGGAAGGGGGAGAAAGTTGGAGGTGATTCTTCTAGCAAAGGTATTGGGAACAGCTCAGTTTGCCCATCCTTTCATCTAGGCTGCAGGAAGAATTTACAGTTGATCTTGTATCTGCAGCTCGGCTCAGTCAGTAGAATTCTTGCTTCTGATTCAGAAGATTGTGGGTTGAAACCATTGAGCATATTATCTAGACTGATACTTTGGTGCAGTACTGAGGGAGTGTTGGAAGATTGTTGGAGATACTATCTTTCGGATAAGATGTAAAATCGTGGACCAGCGTACTTAGGAGGATGTAAAAGATTTCACACTGCACTATTGAAAGAATAGCAGGGAGTTCTCCCAGGGCCCTGGCTCAATTAATATGGCTGCGTTTAGGGCCACTGTTATTGGCCATAGTGGCTCCATCTAGTGGCACTGGTAATGGTAGTAGGACATTCTTGTAATGCCACCGACAGGATGTGGGAGGAGACTACTCAACCAAGTTCTCTGGAATGTGTAATTTGATCCAGTCATTGTCAGGCTGGCTACAGAATTCAGACAAGGTACAGTGCTAAAACAACTGATTACCGAGAACGCGCAGCGCGGTCGCCCCCGAGCGCCGAGAACGCGCAGCGCGGTCGCCCCCGAGCGCCGAGAACGCGCAGCGCGGTCGCCCCCGAGCGCCGAGAATCGCCCCCGAGCGCCGAGAACGCGCAGCGCGGACGCCCCCGAGCGCTGAGAGGAAGGTGTGAAGCCACAGAGGGATTTCAACATGAGGATGAGAATTTTAAAACCAAGGTGTTGGTCGACCGGGAGCCAATGTAGGTCAGCGAGCACAGGGGTGATGGGTGAACTTGACTTCCTGCGAGTTAGGATACGGGTAGCAGAGTTTTGGATGAGCTCAAGTTTATGGAGGGTGGACGATGGGAAGCAGGCCAGGAGAGCATTGGAATAGTCAAGTCCGAAGGTAACAAATCATGGATGAGGGTTTCAGCAACAGATGAGCTGAGGCAGGGGCGGAGACGGGCGATGTTACGGAGGTGCAAGTCAGCAGACTTGGTGATGAAGAGGATATGTGGTCAGAAGCTCATCTGAGAGTCAGATAGGACGCCAAGATTGCCAACGGTCTGGTTCAGCCTCAGACAGTGGCCAGGGAGAGGGATGGAGTCGGTGGCTAGGGAACAGAGTTTGTTGTGAGGACCGAAGACAATGGCTTCAGTCTTCCCAATATTTAGTTGGAGGAAATTTTTGATGCAAGTTCAGGGCTAGGGCAGGGGGAACCTGAGGGGAAGTTTAGTTTGGTGGGCTGGGGGAAGGGAGGAAAACGGCAAAGGCAGCTGAACGGATGGTCTCAATCTTAGTGACAAACAACTCCATGAGCTCCTTGTCCTTTGTTGTTGGAGTGGAGGCTGGAGGTGGCAGGGAAGAGGGGTTTAAGAAGATGGTTTGTAGTGGAGAAGAGAAGCCGGGGATTACCTTTTGCGTTCCAGGATGATCCTGGAATAGTGAGCAGTTTTGGCAGCGGAGAGCAGCTCCCGGTAGTGCTTTATGTGGTCCAGCCAGATCTGGCGATGAATGCTAAACCAGTTGTCCGCCATAAACGCTCAAGTCTGCGTCCCTTGGACTTAAGGGAGTAGAGATGAGGACCATACCAGGGGGAACGACCAGGCAGGGGGTGAGAGAGTAATGGTTTTAATGGGGACAAGTGCATCAAAGGTGGAGGTGAGGGTGTGATTGAGCAGATCTGTAGCTGCAGAAATGCCATGTTGAATGGAGGACCAAAGGATAGACAGTTGGGAATTAGAAAGAACCGTTGTAATTGACTTGGGGGAGAGTTTTTTTTCCAGGGGTGGGCACATAAGGAAGTGGGGTTGGGAGGGGGGAGGGGGATGTGGGTGGAGAGGGATACAAGGAAGTGATCAAAGATGGCCTTATCCGTGATTGACACGATGGGAGTAGAGGGGCCACGTGAGCTGGCAAGGTCGAGGGGGTGGCTGTGAATATGGGTAGGGAAGTTTGTATGGAGGAAGAGATTAAGGGAGGATAGGAGGGCAGTGAACTCAGAGGGGAGAGGACGTGTTGAGCTGAGATGGAGGTTGAAATCACGGAGGAAGAGAAGTCGCTCGATGCAGAGGCTGACAGAGGAGAGCAATGAAGACATTTCGGTGCCTGCAATTCAGCATAACAAGTGGGTGGCCATCCGAGAGGGTAAGAAGAGGCAGGCAGTGCAGGAATCTTCTGGATTTGTGGCACTCTCAAACTGGTATCAGCATTGAATACCATTGAGGGTGACGACACCTCGAAGGAGTGCAGTCCTGAAAATGGCACCATGGGGCAAACGACTGCATGGGGGCACAGTGATGTGTCGAAATGCAGTAGTCACAGGGAATTCGATAGTCAAGGGGACAGACAGGCGTTTCTGTGTCTGCCGACGTGAGTTCTGCATGGTATCTCACCTCCCTGACCAGGACGTCACCTCCCTGCGTGGTATGTCACCTCCCTAAAACAGTACAGCATTAGGTGGGATCAGACTAAGAGAGAATATGAGATAGTCTAAGATAGGGTTTAGAGTGCATGTGTGTGAACACACCAAGGGTGGTAAATAAGGTTGGTGAGCTGCAGGCGCAAATAGCCACATTGGAATATGATGTAGTGATGATAAGAACATAAAAGCATAAGAAATAGGAGCAGGAGTAGACCATACAGCCCCTCGAGCCTGCTCCGCCATTCAATCAGATCATAGCTGATCTTCAACCTCAACTCCTGTGGAAAACCATAAAGACCACATTAATGTAGAAATACGTGAACAGTTACTTGACCATAAAAAAAGAAAAGCATGATGGGTATTTGACCAATGTTAACTCCTTGACTCCCATACATGGGGTAGTTACAATTTCACACACACACACACACACACACACACAGAAAGACACAATTGTCCTTGGTACGTTGATAATTAAGTTGGCTGTCCAGGTGCTTGGTACTGTCTGGCCCTCCCCCCGTGCAGATAAGGGTATTGCTGGCTTTAAAATATAATGAGAATACAGTTTCTTGAGAGGCCATGTGGCCTTGATTCTGACTTCAGCCCGACTGATAAGCCAGCTTCGGAATTTTAGGGAGGTAGTGCTCTCAGGCCTACGTGCCAAAACAGGAATGAGCTATGGATGTCCAGAGGAGGCAGGCTCACTACTTGATTGACTAACCACTTGAACTAATAAAGAATGTACATGTACGCCCATATTCTATGATAGACAGACATTGCTAATTAAACTGTATAAATGTGAACGGTCTTACTTTGTTCTGGGAAGAGGTTGTTCTGACCATTGTCAGAGCAGATCTTCCCTTGAGCTCAAGTTTCTTTTAATTAAAATTCTTACTTGTCTGAAAATAAGTGTTTGGAGTTAATGCATTGTATATAAGAGGTAATTAAGTTTTCGACACTCCACTTTCCTGCCCGATCCCCATATCCCTTGATTCCCCTAGAGTACAAAAATCTATCGATCTTGGCCTTGAATACACTCAATGATTGAGCATCCACAGCCCTCTGGGGTAGAGAATTCCAAAGATTCACAACCCTCAGAGTGAAGAAATTCCTCCTCATCTAAGTCCTAAATGTCCGACCTCTTATCCTGAGACTATGACCCCTAGTTCTAGACTCTCCAGCCAGGGGAAACAGCCTCTCATCATCTAACCTGTCAAGCCCTCAAGAATTGTATACATTTCAATGAGATTACCTCTCATTCTTAGAAACCCCAAAGAATATAGGCCCATCCTACTCAATCTCTCCTCATAGGACACCCCTCTCATTCCAGGAATCAATCTAATGAACTTTCGTTGAACCCCCTATAAGGCAAGTGTATCCTTCCTTAGGTAAGGAGACCAAAACTGCACACAGTATTCCAGTTGTGGTCCCACCAAAGCCCTGTACAATTGTAGTAAGACTTCCTTACTCTTGTTACACCCTTGTTCAAAAAAGGGAGTAAGGATAAACTCGGCAATTATAGGCCAGTCAGTTTAATCTTGGTGGTGGGGAAGCTTCTAGAACCAATAATCAGGGACAAAATTAATAGTCACTTAGACAAGTGTGGAGTTACAAAGGAAAGCCAGCATGGATTTGTTAAAGGCAAATCGTGTTTAACTAAGTGAGTTTTTTTGATGAGGTAACAGAGAGGGTTGATGAGGGCAATGCAGTTGATGCTGTGTATATGGACCTTCAGAAGGCGTTTATAAAGTGCCATACAACAGGCTTGTTAGTAAAATTGGAGCCCATGGATAAAAGGGGCAGTGGCAGCATGGATACGAAATTGGCTAAGTGACAGGAAACAGAGTAGTGGTGAATGGTTGTTTATCGCACTGGCGGAAGGTATACAGTGGTGTTCCCCAGGGGTCGGCACTAGGACCACTGCTTTTTTGATATATATTAATGACTTGGACTTGGGTGTACAGAGCACAGTTTCAGAATTTGCAGATGACACAAAACTTGGAAGTGTAGTAGACAGTGAGGAGAATGATAATAGACTTCAAGAGGATATAGACAGATTGTGGAATGGACAGATACATGGCAGATGAAATTTAACGCAGAGAGGTGCGAAGTGATACATTTTGGTCGGAAGAATGAGGAGAGTCAATATAAACTAAATGGTACAATTGTAAAGGGGGTACAAGGACAGATAGACCTGGATATATGTGCACAAATCTTTGAAGATGCCAGGGTAGGTTGAGAAAGCGGTTAAAAAAACATACAAGATCTATATAAATAGAGGCATAAGCAAGGAAGTTATGTTGAACCTTTATAAAACATTGTTTCGACCACAACTGGAGTATTGTGTCCAATTCTGGGCACCGCACTTTAGGAAGGATGTGAAGGTCTTAGGGAGGGTACAGAAAATATTTACTAGAGTGGTTCCAGGGATGAGGGACTTCAGTTACGTTAAAAGACGGAGAATCTGGAGTTGCTCTCCTTAGAGCAGAGAAGGTTAAGAGGAGATTTGATAGAAGTGTTTAAAAGCATGAAGGGTTTAGATAAAGTAAACAACGAGAGACTGTTCCCGTTGGCGGAAGGGTCGAGAACCAGAGGACACAGATTTAAGGTGATTGGCAAAAGAACCAAAGGCGACATGAGGAAACATTGCTTTTCGCAGTGAGTAGTTATGATCTTCAATGCGCCGCCTGAAAGGGTGGTGGAAGCAGATTCAGTCATGGCTTTCAGAAATGAATTGGATAACAACTTGCAGGACAAAAATTTGCAGGGTTGGTCGCGGGGGAATGGGACTAATTAGATTGCTCTTACACGGGCTCGATGGGCCGAATGGCCTCCTTCTATGCTGTAACCATTATATGATTCGCTCAAAGGAGGACGAGGTGCCAGAGGAGTAGGGGGACAGACTCCAAGGTGTGATTTGGTGGTAAGGGCCACACCGCCACCGCGGCAGCCTGGGCAGGGCAAGTGGTGGAAGATATAGCCAGGCGGGAGGCTTCATTAAGGGGGAAGGTGTCATCACCCGTCAGCCAGGTTTCCGTCAAGGCCATGATATCGATGCAATCATCCACAATATGCTCATGGATGGCAAGGGAGGGCCTTGTTCACATGTGAACAGACATTCTGGAGAGGGGCGGTGATAGCTGATCCACTGGTAGAGTCCACAGGGTCAGCGCTGGGAGGGGTGAGTGGGACGGGAAGGAGATTGGCAAGATTAGCCCGCATTGGTGCGCTGGGCAGGAAAGCTGGTGAAAGAGTAGGATGGGGCAGTTAGAATCATAGAATCATTTCTGGAGTGGCAGCCAAAACACACACGCGAATGGACACAGGCAATCTCAAGTTACATAGGTGTGGTTACATAGCAAGATTGGGCTAGATATGTCCTGGTAATAAACAGGGAATAGAGAGGAAACAATAAGAGGGAGTCCAAAGTTAAATTTAAAGTCAAAGGTCCCGAGGTGGGATAAGGTTGATGTTGATAGGGTGGAATCAGGTTGGAGCATTGACGAACTGATGTCCAGGTTCGGAGACAGATGTGGAGGGTGAGCCAATGGGTTCCCTCCAATTGCATGCGCTCTCATTTTCAGAAACAGTCTCTTATGAGGAACCTTGTCGAACTATCAGCATGATCTGTAAAAACTCCCACCAACTCCTGCTTGCTGGAATAAAAACAGAAAATGCTGGAAAAGCTCAGCAAGTCGGGCAGCATCTGTGGAGAAAGAAACAGTTAACGTTTCAGGTGGAAGACTTTTTGTCAAAGGTTGGCTGGAGGAGTGAGGCCTCCACATTGAGCAGCCTCCCGCATCACTTTGCCTCTGAAAACCCTCCATGCCAGAAGTTGACTCACGGACCCCTTCAAATGTGTCACCCCATGAATGGGCACTGGTGGGCTGCTGAAGCTCTCGACTCCCCTCGCCCTTGACTTGGAGCAGGTGATCTCAGCACAAACTCTTAACCGTCCCAATGAGCAGTATCTTCCCCCATTCCAGGGAGCAGTGTCTTCCCCACACCCCCCCCCACACCCCCACCCTAGCACAAGGCCTGTTTAATTTGTTCATTGGTAATTTCACATTCTCCAATCCCTCACTGAATAGCAAGGAGAGTAGTTGATACTGATGCAGCGAGCAGTGCATGTCATAACTTGCCATTTTTCTCACTACAGGCGTAGTCGCCTCAGTATTTGGGCTGCCTATAATTTTTTGAAAGTTGGTGAGTATCATTGCCACGTTTCTGCACAAAATGGGATCTGCACACTTTTACAAATGTAAGGGAGCAGTAATGGTAAATAGCTTTATACTTTAGTAGTCTGTGCTAAAATGCCGCCCAATACATTGTTGGTGTAATATTTCCTTAGCTGCATTTTTCATGCGATCAGCACACCCAGATTATCAGCGGATGAATGTTTACTTTCCATTCTTGTCCTGGCTAAATGCAAGTTTTTGTCCAGGCTGCCACGTCATGTCCCTCCATTCTAATAGTTTTATTTTAAATCACAAGCTTTCGGAGCTTACCTCCTTCGTCAGGTGACTTGACGAAGGAGGTAAGCTCCGAAAGCTTGTGATTTAAAATAAAACTGTTGGACTATAACCTGGTGTTGTGCAAGTCCTTACATTTGTCCACCCCAGTCCATCACCGGCATCTCCACATCATTCAAATAGTGTTTCTACTTTTCCTCACTTCATTTCTAATGCGTTGCACATTTGCAGACAAGAACTGCAACCCTAATATTTATCAGCATTGTTTTTGTTTCCATTCTTATTTCCGTTACTATTGGTTTTCTTAATCTCTCTTATTTGCCTTAAGTTATATCTCCCCATACGTCCTAGAGATCTATTTTAGAATGCTTTCCCGCTTCACTAAGCTTATTCTTAGTTTTTTCTCCAATGATCCCCTTCACAAGGGTGAAGTCCTTTCGACATTTGTGTCTCCCTTACATGCCTCCCCGGGCTGGGAATCCGCTTCAAGTTCCACTTTTGCACTGATGTTTAAAATCGCTGGCGGTACTGCTCACAGGTAGTCTGGGTCCTGATCGGGGACCACTGTCCCAGTGTTCTGGTGCAGTGGTCTGGGTCCTGATCGGGGACCACTGTCCCAGTGTTCTGGTGCAGTGGTCTGGGTCGTGATCGGGGACCACTGTCCCAGTGTTCTGGTGCAGTGGTCTGGGTCCTGATCGGGGACCACTGTCCCAGTGTTCTGGCGCAGTGTTCTGGGTCCTGATCGGGGACCACTGTCCCAGTGTTCTGGGTCCTGATCGGGGACCACTGTCCCAGTGTTCTGGCGCAGTGGTCTGGGTCCTGATCGGGGACCACTGTCCCAGTGTTCTGGTGCAGTGGTCTGGGTCCTGATCGGGGACCACTGTCCCAGTGTTCTGGCGCAGTGGTCTGGGTCCTGATTCCGGACCACTGTCCCAGTGTTCTGGCGCAGTGTTCTGGGTCCTGATCGGGGACCACTGTCCCGGTGTTCTGGGTCCTGATCGGGGACCACTGTCCCAGTGTTCTGGGTCCTGATCGGGGACCACTGTCCCAGTGTTCTGGTGCAGTGTTCTGGGTCCTGATCGGGGACCACTGTCCCAGTGTTCTGGGTCCTGATCGGGGACCACTGTCCCAGTGTTCTGGGTCCTGATCGGGGACCACTGTCCCAGCGTTCTGGGTCCTGATCGCGGACCACTGTCCCAGTGGTCTGGGGCAGTGGTTCTCCGTACTTTGGGGCTTCCAGCTGAATATTCACCCCACGATCTGCAGACTCTCTCAATCGTCACACCCATGATAAACTGCAAGGCGACACAAGCTGAAACTCAGATTGAGTTGATGCAGGATTCACAAAATATATAACTGGCACAGTACAAATTTTACTGATGCAAGATTCATGAAAGAAACATATGATACAGAAAGAATTTCATGAAATTTATTGGCAAGAGACTCATGAGACAAACAAGTAACATAGTATGACTTCCATGGATTTAATAGATATAGGGTTGACGAGACTCCCACCAGTTAGTGTAACGGCATGCATCAGCTATCAACTACAGGTATCATTTGGCACACCTGGGGGAGACAAAAAACCGGAGGGATAACCAGTGTCCAATTTGTGGAAAAACTCTGGGAAATTCCTCCCCGACCCCTAAAGGCAATCAAGCAAAGCTCCAGGAGACTGTGGTCAGCCATGATACATTTGCAGAATAAAATGCAGCGATGAGCAGAACTAAACAACTGCACATAACCATGTGAGGCACCCATCAAACCTCTGGCTCGGCGCTGATAAAGTTGCAACGAACTGGTGCAGCATTTGGTTCCCGTGGCCTTTTCTTCTTATTGAAATGTCCCAGAGCCTTTTGACCCCCTTGGATGGCCTCATTGTTTAACAGATGACAATCGGCAACCTTCAAGTGCCTGGCGGCGAAATTGACCTGAGCCCCGAGAGGTTCCGTGTGCGGAGAAGTCTAGGGGCCGTACACTAGCTGCAGCCGTCTCTTGTGCTGGGCTAAGTGAGGCACACTCCCGCCGTGTGACAGACTGCTGCCACGTCTGCTCAGCTGTGTGAGGCCGAGTGGTGTGCTGGTAGACACTGCTGGAGTCTGCAGTGCCAGCTGCAAACTGGACGTGGTCAGGTGGCCAAGGGGTAGGAGCTTTGTCACCCATGGATAGCGGGGTGGTGGTGACTTCTTCCTCACAACACACAAAGGGGACAACAGAGTCAGCAATGGCAGTTGGAACAGCAGGGCCGGCATCCTGAACAGGCAATCCAGTGAAGCTCAATGCTTGGCTCAGCCGCCCCTCGGAACTATCCATCCAAGGTTCCTCTCCTCGCTGCAGCTTGCCAATATGGCTCCAAAGCCATTCCATGGTCCGTGTGAAGCGCTCCGTTCCAGCGCTGGTCAAGAAGAACGACAGGTGGTGCAGTGCGTCGGACGCAAGTCGGTGTTTCTCAGCGATCGTGAGGGGACGTGGATGGGCTTCAGTTATCACCACACCAGCACCTGTGACTGCTTGCATGTGAGTTTGCGATGACCGCCAACGGCTCAGGGGGTCAAGTCTCCCCAGAGACAACCCTAAATGCATCTGGGCTACAAATGCATGTCTGCAAGGGAGTGAGTACTGAAGCCAGAGAGGGCAGTGGCAGACAGCTTGGCCATCACGTATCTGCAGATTATACTTCTTCACACCAGAGGTCACCGTGACTGTATCAGCCTGCTGCTGCTTGACGCTCAGGTGATCCAAGTAACGGTGATTCTTGTTCATTCCTTTTGCAGCATACTCCGTGAACTCTGCAAACAGAGAGTAGATCCGCCGGCAATTCTGCAAACCGCTTGAAGGAGGTGTACTGCAGGAATGTAGCGTCAGTGGGCTCCTTATCCAGAATGTCATTGTGGAACAACAGGCCGGTGACATACTCTGCCAGTGATGATGAAGAATGCAGTAAGTGTTTGATCTTCCCGTTCTCACACTCAATGCGATTATTCGTATTGTTTCCAAATGTCAGCACGTCATGGAGTAGATACGTGTCCCACATCTCCTTCTGCGGGATCCAGTTGTGTAACAGATACACCTGAAATGGACAAAAAGCAGTTAGAACATTGCTGCCCAGGAATCAGCAGACTTACCCTTGTATGCAATTTAGTAATAAGCACAAACCCACCTGCAGTGGTCTGTGGAGCTGACCAATCCTTTCCACACAACTCTGCAGTATCTCCTCAGAACTTGCATTAACCATTTCCATGCAGATTTGTAACATCTCCTCCTTCAGAGAGCTGTGAAGCAAGTAGGTAACGATCCTCCGCTTTAGGTTCATCATAACATGGAAGTGGCTAAAGCAGAACAGTGACCGCTGGCAAACTCTTCCTCACCGCATTAATCTCCTTAATGCCCTTTTCCACAATGACAGTCTGCACATGATCAATGCCGGATCCCATCATTTGTACAAACACTTCAACAATGGCATTCAGCATCTCAAATGTCTCATTCTTTACTAAGGCGTAGAAGACAGCCCTACCCCTGCCAAGATTGTCTTGCACCATGATTTGGTAGAGGGGATAGCCGCCCTTGTTTATCTTGTAGGTCCCGTCAATCAACAAAACCTCGGGAAAGGCCTCAAACCAAGACCGCATTGCATTTGTTGCAAAGGCAATGAATGCAAGATTATCACCGTCCATTTCAACATGCACCTGTCTGACCTCTGAGCTGCTCCAGTGCAGCTATTAGAGCTATTCTGAGGGGACTTGACAGATGCTGAGAGGCTGTTTTCCCCTGGCTGGTGGGTCTAGAACTAAGGGACATAGACTCATGATAAGGGGTCAGCCAATTAAGACTGAGATGAGGAGGAATTTCTTCACTCGGTGGGGGGGTTGTGAATCTTTGGAATTCTTTACCCCAGTGGGCAGTGGATGCTCAGTCGTTGAGTAAATTGAAGGCTGAGATCGATAGATTTTTGGACTCTATGGGGATCGGGCGGGAAAGTGGAGTTGAGGTTAAAGATCAGCCATGATCTTATCGAATGGTGGAGCAGACTCGAGGGGCTGTATGACCTAATCCTATTTCTTATGTTCTTAAATGAAAGATAAGAATACAGAGTCTGCAGCTGAACACAAGGGGCACAAAATACAAATATAAGCACAGGTACCTGTTGAAAGTCCTCCAAATTCAAAGCAGACTCTTCATAGGTAACAAACTCCACTGTTGAGAAGATGTCCTTGAATTGCTGGGTGGTATCTGTGGACATTTCACTTGCCATCATGGATTGCAGCTCTACAGATCAGCACATGGAACAGAATTTCAACTACAGTCAACTCAAGTTGGAATGACAACATGGGAGAAGAACTCAATGGCCCACAGAATTCGCACCTGGATATCTTGACAAAGTGTTTCCTTTCACATTTTGAATCAGAGTGACTTAGATAGCCTCTGTGAAATGAGGAGTGTGGGAGTGAGCAGGAAACAGCGATTAGGTCATGCAGCTTCCACTGACCAGATGGCAAAGAAAGGCTTGACAGGCATTGCTACAATCTTCCAGTCAGCGGAGAGTCTGACCATCGGGAGAGAGGGTTGTGATCGGTCGGGAGCGACATGGTGGGGGGGATTAGGGTCAGGGGGCCGCAATCGGTCGGGAAGGACATGGGGTGGGGGGGGGGTCGGGGCCGTGGTTGGTAGGGAGGGACATGTGGGGATCAGGGGGCCGCAATTAGTGACGATCGGGGTGGTGATTCCAGGTGGAAATGTGCACACGTTTCTTGCCTGCCATTTTGGGGGCTCAGGAGGCCACGTAGAACCAGAAGAATGAGAACTACGCTGCCCAATTTAACCACCATAGAGTCTGGAGCTAACAAAGGCATCAATGCGTGTTTTCAGTGGCAGATAGGCTGAGGTGAGTAAGAGCGAGGGAAAGCAATGTCACTGAGATGAGGCTGGATGGTCTTTGAGAGGGAGAGAATTAGAATCATAGAATCGTTACAGCACAGAAGGAGGCCATTCGGCCCATTGGGCCCATGTGTAGAGGCTCCCTGTCTGAGCCGCTGGACTAAGGGCTAATGCCGCTTCCTAGACCCCCTGACCATGGTTCACATCAGAGCCTGAGGAGGTAATGGAACAAAATGCAACTCGCTTTTAAAGCATTTACGGAACATAACCTACTGAGTGCAAAAGGGAAAGTTCACAACATTCTCACTTTGGTCGTTTCCAGTCGGCCTCTCTTCTCGGCAACTGTGAAGGTGGCGTCGACGGTCTCCGGCTGCGCTCCCGAGCGGGCAGTCTCCGGCTGCGCTCCCGGCCTAGAATGAGTGAGGAGGGAAAACACAAAGAAACCTAAGGGGAGATACTGATAACCGAGCACCGTTTTATTGCTCAGAATACTTGCAGTGTCCAGACAGCAGAATTCCAAAGGTTTTCTCTCGGGCAGGGTGTTTCTTGCAGCATATCGAACGAAATGCTTAGACTGAGACGGGCAGGTCTCTGTTCCTAGAAGAGAATGAGGAAAAGACACAAATGGTCAGAAAACTTGCCCCTCCCAGGCTGCTTGTGAAATGGTAAATCTTGGTCCAGACATGCCAAATAAATGCACAAAGGATGAAAATTGCCCAAGATCCCTGCACCTGGAAGAAAGAAAACACAGCTCACAGTTGCACTAGAAATGAAATGAATACACCGACATAGGGGAGGACATGGTGGGAAGCTCGTTGTACGATGGACGAAGGGGAGGACATGGTGGGAAGCTCGTTGTACAATGGACAAAGGGGAGGACGTGGTTGGAAGCTCGTTGTACGATGGTCAAAGGGGAGGACGTGGTGGGAAGCTCGTTGTACGATGGTCGAAGGGGAGGACGTGGTGGGAAGCTCGTTGTACGATGGTCGAAGGGGAGGACGTGGTGGGAAGCTCGTTGTACGATGGTCGAAGGGGAGGACGTGGTGGGAAGCTCGTTGTACGATGGTCGAAGGGGAGGACGTGGTGGGAAGCTCGTTGTACGATGGTCGAAGGGGAGGACGTGGTGGGAAGCTCGTTGTACGATGGTCGAAGGGGAGGACGTGGTGGGAAGCTCGTTGTACGATGGTCAAAGGGGAGCATATGGGCCTCACCAAATATGCTGCAGCTTTACCTGTACCAGGCAAAAGGCACAGGGAGGAAGACTGGGAGCAAAACCCAGCAATACCGGCAGGCAGTTTCGCATGGGTCAGACCAAATACACTGAACACAATATGCAGCATGTAGCGAACAATGATCACAGACTTTCACAGAGTGAAGATAACCGTACCCAAGGACTTTCACAGAGTGGAGACCTGAAGGATTCCTCAATTGACATAATATACTGTGCTCATAGTGCAGCAAAGAAAAATGTGAGGCCACATAGAGCAAGCACTAGTCTGACTACTATGATTCATGCAGTCGTTGATGATACTACCACGAGGTAGTACTGAGGTTAACGTGCAGCTACTAGGGATCCACGAATCACTACAGTGATTAAAGCAACTGTACTAGTAGCTAGGGCAACTACTATGAATTCACAAAATAATACCGTGATTGAAGCACCAATAAACAAGAAGGTTAATGCGCAGCTACTATGAACTCTCAAATATTAAAGCAGCAATCAACAACTAAAAAACAAAGCAAAGCACAGCCAAAGATACCGCAAAGATACAAGCAACTTCAGGCCCCACAGCAGCAAGCAACTTCACTCCAGCAAGGCAGCAACCAGTGTCAAAAAGGTTTTTTGAAAAAGCAGTCAGTTCTGTCTCTTTTTCAGATCTGCCCGTGAAAATTTACAAGCTCTTCACCGTCTGCAAATCTTCCATCGCCAAGCAGCAATTAAACTCTTGATTGATCTCAGGCTGTAATTACTGACCGCAATTAGTGTCTGCGAAATGGGACAAGTCAGCTTAAATATAGCTCAGCAGCAGAATAATACATTTACATGGTATAACACCCCTGCGCTTATAAAGTAGTGCAACATCTGGCTTACTGTGAGCAATGCCACAGGAGATCTGCTAGTACTAAAATAAGTTACATTCCAGAGTAAGTTGTTAAATATTATTTAAACTACGAGATAAGATTTCATGAATTTGCAGCAGAGGGGTTAAAGCTGCCTCCAGGCACGGCTGTAAGCAGGTTTGGTCTCAGCAGCTGCCTCCAGGCACCACTGGCTTTCTAATGGCGGCTGCCACGTTTCCAGTGGTGGTGGGGGGGGGGGGGGGGGGCGGGGTCTAAAATGAAGATCAACTGCGCATGCGTGAACCAGGGGCTCTGGTGGCGGGATCTGCGGTGCATGCGCGGCCGCATATCGACTGCGCATGCGCGACGCGCGCGCGGTTTGTGTTTAGCGCGTGGGAGGAGAGGACCGTTAAATTCCTTTTGTGCTGGTTTCTGTTGAATAAATCAGAGCTTCCCTAATGGCCCAGTGGATCCAGATGTGGACCAATGGATACAGATGTGTCCCGACGTAACGATGAACCACGGAGACCAGACGATCTCGAGTTTGAACGCTGGACTGGACTAAGTCAGCTGATTTCGACCAGGAGTGGCAGCTGGGCTGTGTTATGGTTGTCTACATAATAAGATGAAGATCCCTGCTCCCGATTGCTGTTCATTGTCTCCTGCTGTAACGTGTGTGAGCGTGGACATTGCATGAAGAGAGGATGGCTCTAGCCTGTGATGTCCTCCATGGGTAATTAGCCTGCTGCCACACCTTCTAAGTTCACACACGAAGAATGGCTACCTGGAAATGGCACCAGAGGGCAGGCAGCACCCATGGAATCATACCGCAGTGTGACTAAACAGCTTAAAAAGAGAGGGGAGGAATAGGCATACAGGATTAATCTTGAAAATTTTGTTGACTAGAGTAATGACTCCTGTCTTGCTTTTCTTTTGCAGATTGAACTGATGGAGCCCAGCAAAGTATCTCAGTCCACCTGAATTTTGGTGCTACAAGATGTAAATAGGCTTTGCAGACTGACAAACCGCCCATCCCCGGTATGATGTGCCCAAAAGGTGGTCTCCTGTTGTCAGAACAGTCTGGGTGGGATCAGAAGCAATGTTGAAATACACTAACACAGGATGGCTCCTTCGTATTCCATTAATCTGGCTCTGTTCTAGCAGTAGGTGTGATCATGGCAGAAGATTGTGATCGCACTCCATCCTTCGATGATTTGTTTGACATTTTGTCCGGAATCCCAGAGGAAAGACTGCGCAGTCTGTGGTATAAGTTTAATCCTGAAAACTCGAGAGCTTCAAAAGCTCATCAACTCGCTCATCGACTCCTTTATAGCATCGTATCGTTCTTCTTGAAAAAGAAAGACGAGGTTGAGAGAATAGCACGGTCGGTGTCAAGTGATGCACCGGCTAACAGATCCGCTTTGTACGTTTTCAACAAAATTCAAGGTTCAGACGGTGTTGCGTTGGGAAAACGGGGAGCAGCTGAAACACCAAATGAAGAGTTCGCTGAAGAAGATGGCAGTGTTCTCACAGACCTGGCTCGGATACTCATGGTTCTTGTGGAGGAAAATCTATGTGGCCCCTCCGTGAGGGACCGAGCATGTCGAGCTGCCATCAAGGTGTTCAAGTCCAACAGTCAAGACCGCAGTATGGAACTTCGAGAACTTATTGAAGAATTTAGCTTGCAGTGTGGTTCTCTGGATTTTGAAGATGAGGAAAATGCTGAAGTATCAGCTTTGAAGTCAATTGAAGAGCCAAGCCCGAGTATGAGATCAACTATTGCATGTAGAACCAATCCGATGACCATCCCAATTCAAAAACCGACTGAGTCACTTAATACTTCAGAAATTACAATGCCCAGTCATTTTGAAATCAGTGCATCTCCTACTGCATCATTCATTTCCAGTTCATGTCAAGACAACTTAAACTCCTCAATAGCAAACCCTGAAGAGTGTGGAGTTAACACTGCTAATTCTACCAATGTGTCTTTGAATAATTATAATAATGCTGTATTGAATCTACCTTCTGCCTGCTGTGTAGAGGAGCGGAAGGTGACCGATAGCACGAGGGCTCAGCATGGGGAACAGGAGGGTGCACTCTCAGTTTGTCCAACAAAAAGCTCATCAAGAGCCAAAGTGAACGAAACGAGACCAACTGAATGTACTGGGAATACAAAAGGTGGTCTGGTAGTTACTTCAAAGTCAAAATTGTCGGGGGACCAGGGGACAAGGAATGGAGAACATACCAATTCCATTTCACACAATCCTTCACTGGGAATGAGAGGTAACCAGACTAACTGTTCTGCAACCACATCACTTGGTAAATTCAGCCCTTCCGGAGTTCCCTCTGAGATCCCTTTTGCACTGAGCGCTACCCTTAGTCTGGAGGAGAGCTTTGAGAACAAATTTTACCCTTTTGTTGTCTTGCATGCCTCAGAGGATGTGGAAATTGCAGAAAGCGTGCGAGTTAGACTGGAATCATTAGGGGTGGTGGGGGGTGCAACGTTTTGTGGGGACTTCTCTATCCCGGGACAGTCTCCAATAAAGTGCATTGAAGATGCAATTAACAACTCTGCCTTCACAATCCTCCTCCTCACAAACAATTTTAAGACACGCTGGGCAGACTACGAGACCAATATGGTCCTGATGCATTCAATCAATAATGAGCACAAGTACAACACAGTCATTCCACTGCTACCGAAGGAGGATTGGTTGCGTGAAAATGAGATCCCTTTTGCACTGAACGTAATCCATGGTCTGGATGAGAATTCCAAATACTTTGAGAGGTATGTAAAAAAGACGTTTCGTAAATGTGTACTTGAAAAGCATAAAAAAGTCTGGCTCAGTGAGCAATGTCAAAAACAGACTCAAGAAAAAATAAAACAGGTCGAGAGAGATGTTCAGCGTGCCCAGGAAGCTGTATCAGCTCGAAATGAGTATATGCAACTTTGCAATCAACTAGCCCTGATGCAACAACGTTATCAATTCTTCCAGCTATCACCAACAACTCCACCGCATCCAGGATCTGCTGCAGTTAATGGGCAGGCACAGCCCATGTTAAACCCACCTCTGTATCCAGGCTTTGGTTTCTCTGGTGTATATCCACCAGGCTTTAATTATCCCCTACCACCGGGCTTTGATTATCCCCTACCGCCGATGTTACCTAACCAACAAAATTGCAACCCGCATCCTGCCTTCTGCCAATTTATGCAACCACCGTTTCAGCCCTTGAATCCTGGCAATAGCCAGGTAGGTCAGAATGTAACTGTCAGTAGTTCTGCACAGCAGCAAGGCCAAGGCCCCAACATAATCCAGATTCAGCACGCCACAAATGTACAGATAGGGGACTCCAACCAGATGACAATAACTGAATCCACTGAGAGCAGTGAAAGCACAGATGGTGAAGAGGAGGAGGATGGTGACCACAATTAGATATATTAGAAATTATTGTTGATAGATGGAGGAATCAAAGGCCAGTTGAAATATGGATCCTGGTAGAGACACCATTTGAAAATAAAACCCACAAATGTATAATTTCTTTATCTTGGTGATGATGGCTGTGCAGGAGGGAGGAAATATTCCGATTTGCCAGCAGTTTTTTTCCATGGGGTATTGAGCCATACAGGGTCCATGCCTAACGCCCAATCTGAGCTCAGTTATCTGATCACAGCAAGGCTTTGGTAGGGATGCTCGCAGCCCTGAGCTTCTGACGATTAGAATCAGCCCCGCGGTTCCTGCTCCTGATTGCCACCTGGTGGCTGTGTGGCTGACGGGCAAGAATAGAACTCGACGACACGGTGAGGTTCCCCTCTCCATGGTCAATGGCTCATTGTTTAAGCTCACACATGGGGAATGGCCACTTGGTCTTAGAGAGCAAATGGCATCCACAGAGCTGCACTAGTGTGAGTCAGCAACTTCTGGAGCAGAGGGATGGGGAAATTCGGAGAATAAAACATCTTGTTGATCCAAATAGAATTGTGACCATTGTACCGCTCGATATTGGGCTTTAGACAATTTGAATTTTAAATTTTTAAAGATGTTTTGTGTTATTTTAAAGTGCATTCTGTGCTTACTTTTGGGTCAGCTCTTGGAGAATTCTATCAAAAAAAATGAATCTTTGCTTTTGACGCCGTGTTACACAACAACCTCAATCTCTGCTGACAGTCCTCTTTTACTGTTTAATATAGCTGAAGTTCAGACGAAGCTGTGCTCTGACTAAGACTGGGAAGAAGAGGAGTGAGTGAAAGAGAGTGTGAGAGACCAAGTGGGTGAAGAGAGAGAGCGTAAAACTGAGGGAAAGGAGAGTGAAAGAATGTAAAACTGTATGTGGGAGAAAGACTGTGCAGGATTGAATGGGAGAAGAGCTGGAGTTTAAGACTGAGAGGAATAAAGAGAGAGACCTCTGACTTTTGCTTTCCCTTCCTGAACTTCTCTCCATCTCTGGCAATGGGCCACCTACATTCATCTCTTACAAGCCCACTGACTTCCACCGCTCAATGGATTATGCTTCTTACTGTTACCATCTATCCATTCTTCCCAGACTCTCCATCTCTGTGGCATTTTCCACTGATGACTCCACGTTCTTTCCTAAGCTTCTGAAATTACCTCCTTTTTCTTCTAACAGGATTTTCCCTTGACTGTGGTTGACAGGGTACATGACTGTCAGTGTCACTTCCCAGGCCTCTATCTTCACCACTCCCCCTCCTCTCAGATCAACAAGATTCTCCTTGACTTCACTTTTCCACCAGCCTCTGCATTCACCAGATCATCATCTACCACATTTATGATCTCACCACCAAGCACATTTCTTCCTCCCCACTCCTCTTTTCTCCCCCCCCCCCCCCAGCTGCCCCTGTATCCCTCTCTGCTTTCCAGAAGACCCATTTACTCCATGGTACACTGGTTTATTCCATTAATCCATTAACTTCCTCAATCTGTTTGGAGTATCTCTTATCTTTACCTCCCCCTTCTTTCCTCTCACTTTACAAAGCAATTTAATCATTTTTCAGTTCTGAGAAGGCTCTTGCATCTAAAACGTAAACCAGTCTTTTTTTAAACATATGCTGACTGACCTGTGTATTTCTGCCCTTTTCTGCTTCTATTTGGGGGAGACATAGAGACACAAAGTGTGTGTGTGTGTGTGTGTGTGTGAGAGAGAGAGAGAGAGAGAGAGATATCGAGAGGTAGATAGAGAATGTGAGGCTGAGACGAGGAAAGAAAAACAGAGGGGGATTGTGGGGGAGAGAGAGAGAGAGTGTGAAGGGGAAGGAGAGAGAAACTGAATCTGAGTATTGGGAAGAATCTTGCCAGTTTTTCCACCTAGTTTCTGTGCTGGTTTAGTTGTGAGGACTACAGTAGCTTTACTTGATGCCTAAAATAGAACTAGTTAAAAATGATTTACAGAATCCTTTATATTTTCTTTGCCATATTTCCATTGAGGCACCCAGTCACCATTCTTACAGTACAATGTTAATTCACACTTCAAACCAAAAAAGTGAGTGTTCTAAAGTTGGTGGCGCTGATACTTTGACTCTGGTTATCCGACATCATACAAATTTAAAAGGGAGTTCCCAATGACGCAGTGGGTAAAGGTAATGCTTTATGTGATTAAAAAAATGCAAGTTGTTGTTGTTGGCACTGAGCCATGCAGAACAGAAAACCTTAGCTTTGCCCTTTTCTCATGCCTTCCACTGTGGAGAACATCACAGCCGAGCCCATACCTGGTGTGACCTGCTGTCCGCACAGGATGGGGACAATCAGAGAATGAGGGTGGTCGGTTTCTGTGCAAGAAGAGCAAGGGGTAAAATTGGAAGGGAAAAAAGAAATCACTTCAGCGACTGTGAGGTGCACAGCCTTCATTTTCGATCCAGCTTGCAAATTTGTCCAAAATTCAAATGGCCGTGTGTGCCCGTCCCAGCTCCTGGCTCTTTCATTGTTTAACCTATTCTAGCAATAGTGGAAGTGTAATCTCGTGACTCACTAAACCACACATGCTCTATGAAGTCTGCTAGTGTACTTTCAGAAAACATTAAAAATGTTTATGTTATTAGTCTTATAATAATGGAATGTATTCTTAAAGGGGAAGTGTGCACTGCTGAATTATCTGTCCACTTACTGGTGTGGATCACTTCAACTACTGAAACCATTCCTGAGGTCCATAGAACTCCACCGTATGGAGAGTTCAATTCAAAATATTTATCCAGTGCTTGCTGTAGGCAATAGTTTAAGGGCATAAAACAAGAAGTTAGAGAGTTACTGGTAAGTGCACAGATATCTGCCTGTCTAACATTCAAGATTGGCTCAGTTGCTACGTGCAGTGCCCTGTATAGTATCGAGCCATACGGATCAGGAGGGTTGCAGGTTCCCCAGTATGTGCTGAGTTAGATGATCTTAGCCGCAGTGGCGCTAGGGCACCCCACTTGGCCTCAGCACCCCTGGACTAGGGAGTGTTGCTGCTCTTTATCTCTATCCAATGACTCCTGCCAGAACTTGGTCACCCAATGTCCTCAAATGCACAACAGGATTGGCCCCTGTTGCTGTTGCCCACCGAGGTCAAATAGTCTACGGGCACTCATTCCTTAGACTCCCATGTGAAGAATGAGTAACTACTATTCAGGTGAAAGCACTTCCTCTTTTGAGGGATGTTTGGGGAAAGTTTCTACTCACTCGTTCTGGTTCAGCTCTGCTGAAACTTGTTTGTTTTTAACTGTAAACACACAGTGTCCTTTCTGATAATCTTTGGCGATTAGAATTTAAGTCTTGTTTACAGCAAAAAAACCTGCAAATCTCTCCCTGATAAATAAGCAAGGAGCTCTATGCAGCCTGCACTGTGAATGGTATAGGGTGCCATTAATACTGAAACTGCCCTCTTTGGGGGAAGGGGTGAAGTGGGGCCTGGCAATGGGGAGGGATTAGAATTGAGTCAATCCTCCGTGGCAGATTCTGCATTGTGATGTCTGAGTCAGGCAGATCTGCTGTACTCCAGGGCCCTGTTGATAATTAACCAGCCAGTCCTGACTTATTGATTAGATGTGGACTGGTAGACCTGTCACTGGGGACGAGGATTCTTTCCACACAGTTGGAGATATTCCTACAAGCCAGTGTCCTAATGAGCAGGCTGGTCCTAGCCAGACAAGCAGTGGGTAGTCTACCAGTATTTTTTGATTTTTAAACTCCCAGCAGTGCCAATTTTCACCTAAATTCTCTGGGTTTAGGTACAGAGGTGTGGACTTGCAGATAGAGTGTGCACTTCACATCGGGCAAACTCCACCTATGTAGATTTCTCAGTAGTTTGAAAACTCTTGGTGATGGGTTTCCACATGTCAGACACCCAGCTGAGCAAAATTAAAAAGACTGAAACACTCTCGTTGCTGATGGAGAAAGGATATCTAAAAATTATTTGAGAGACTTCAAATTATGCAGGCTGCTTCTCAACATTTATTTGGTAACATAAAAAATCCAGTGAATCAACTGCTAAACAGGCCAGACCGGTAAACTCCTGATTTATAATTGTCTGGATCTTGCAATAAAATCATGGCCTTGAAATTATGTTGTGGGACGGTAATGCTTTGAACATTTAATGTTTGGCTTAACACCACTGCAAAAATAGTGGCAAGAGGAATTTCAGAGCAATGGATCAAGATTTTCCATGCTAATAATCTCAAGGCCAATGTGTTTTTAGAAGTAAAAAAAAAACGCAACTGGAAACAGATAGCAGCTTAACCAGCATCTGAAAGAAAGAAGACAGGTTTTCGTTTCAGGTGCATTTTAACAAAAGGTTACATCCAAAATCTTAACCTTTCTCTCGTTCAGGTGCTGATTGACCTGCTGTGTATTTTTTAGCATCTTCCATTAATGTGTTTTTTTTTAATTTAGTGTAAAGGGTCAGGAATGTTTCCCTGGCCTCCACACAGCCACTTCCCCTGTTCCATTTTATTTAAAGACTGCCATCTTGCATTCCACTCGTTTGATGACCAGAATGCAGCCCTTGATGAGTTGCAAAAGTGATACTGTCTCACACTAACTGACAAATGAAAATAATTCCGTTAATAAACGTTAGTTGATTATTGTTGATCTGTTCAAATTCTAGACCATAAAATCATAAGAGATAGGAGCAGGAGTAGGCCATTCGGCCCCTTGAGCCTGCTCCGTCATTCAATGAGATCATGGCTGATCTGATTTTTACCTCAACTCCACTTTCCCGCCCTTTCCCCATATCCTTTGACTCCCTTGCCGATCAAAAATTTGTCTAACTCAGCCTTGAATGTATTCAATGACGCAGCCTCCACAGCTTTTTGGGGTAAAGAATTCCAAAGATTCACGACCCTCTGGGAGAAGAAATTCCTCCTCATTTCTGTCTTAAACGGGCAACCCCTTATTCTGAAGCTATGCCCCCTAATTTTAGATTCCCCCATGAGGGGTAACATCCTCTCAGCATCTACCCTATCGAGTCCCTCAGAAATCTTGTATGTTTCAATAAGGTCTCCTCTCATTCTTCTAAACTCCAATGAGTATAGACCCAACCTGTTCAATCTTTCCTCATAAGACAACCCTTCCATACCCAGAATCAATCTAGTGAACCTTCTCTGAACTGCCTCCAATGGAAGTATGTCCTTCCTTAAATAAGGGCACCAGAACTGTACGCAGTACTCCATATGTGGTCTCACCAGCACCCTGTACAGTTGCAGCATGACTTCCCAGCTTTTATACTCCATCCCCCTAGAAATAAAGGCCAATATTCCGTTTGCCTTCCGGATTACCTGCTGCACCTGGATGTTGACTTTTTGTGTTTCATGTACGAGGACACCCAGATCCCTCTGTACCACAGCACTTTGTAGTATTTCTCCATTCAAATAATATTTTGTTTTTTTATTTTTCCTCCCAAAGTGGATGACTTCACATTTTCCCACATTATATTCCATCTGCCAAATTTTTGCCCATTCGCTTAACCTGTCAATATCCCTTTGCAGACACCTTGTGTCCTTATCACAACTTGCTTTTCCACCTATCTTTGTATCATCAGCAAATTTGGCCACAAGACACTCTGTTCCTTCATCCATGTCATTGATATATATTGTAAATAGTTGAGGCCCCAGCACTGATCCCTGCGGCACCACACTAGTTACAGATTGCCATTTTGAAAATGACCCTTTTATCCCGACTCTTTGTTTTCTGTTAGTTAGCCAATCCTCTGTTCATGCCAGTATATTACCCCCGACACCATGAGCTCTTGTGCAGTAATCTTTTATGTGGCACCTTATCGAATGTCTTTTGGAAATCCAAATATACTGCATCCATTGGTTCCCCTTTATCCACCCTGCCTGTTACTTCCTCAAAGAACTCTAATAAATTTGTCAGACATTATTTCCCTTTCATAAAACCATGTTGACTCTCCTTGATTGTATTATATGTCTCCAAATGTCCTGCTACTACTCCCTTAATAATGGATTGTAGCATTTTCCCAATGACAGATGTTGGGCTAACTGGTCTATAGTTTCCTGCTTTCTGTCTCACTCCCTTCTTGAATAGGGGTGTTACATTTGCGGTTTTCCAATCCGCTGGGATCTTTCCAGAATCTAATGAATTCTGGAAGATTACAACCAATGCATCCACTATCTCTGTAGCCACTTCTTTTAAAATCCTCAGATGCAAGCCATCAGGTCCAGGGGACTTGTCAGCCTTTAGATCCATTTGTTTACCTAGTACTTTTTCTCTAGTGATAGTGATTGCTTTTAGTTCCTCCCCTTTGCCCCTTGATTTTCTACTATTATTGGTATATTATTAGTGTCTTCTACTATGAAGACAGATACAAAATATCTGTTCAATTCCTCTGCCATTTCCTTGTTTTCCATTATTATTTCCCCAGTCTCATCCTCTAAGGGACCAATGTTTACTTTAGCTACTCTCTTCCTTTTTATATAGACTGTCAATCAGTGATAAATGTTGACTGGAAAGTTTTAATGGGCTCCTGCCTCTTTTTTTTCCTGTTACTTCTACAGATAAAACTTTTCTATTGTACTATTTACATATAAAATGGTTTATTTAATCCATGATCAGTTTCAAATCTTTGCCTGATCCAGCCTGATGTTTACTGTGGAGCTATTTTAATACAGTGAATCCTGTCTTTAAGAGTGCCTGTCTAGAATTACCCCCTACCCATAGCTGCTAGTTAACATTCGGCCTGCTATCCATGGGTGGTCGATATTGCAGTTTGAGACTGTGCAGAAGGGGGCCAAGCTGCTGAAATTGAGCACTCACTCAGTATAATAAAACGCAACTGCAGTACTTGTATTCTGCTACTAGGTGTCACTATTGATGTTAATAAGTAAAATACTTACAAGGTACGCTGATGCCATCTAGTGGCACAACAACTTCATTACTGCACCAATCCCCAGTGATGCCTTGAATCCAGTATTAAAATTGCATCTGGGAGTGTGAGTGGAATCCTAGTTTCAAAACCCCAACTGTGAATATTTATCCCAAATTTAAAGTTGTGAATCAGTCCAATATCCTGTTAAGAAATCACCAATTTGTCAAAACCACCTAAAGTCAGTTGTAGAGGCAGTCAATTAAACTCCGGATTCACTGTCTGCTTGCTGTTGATGGGAATAATTGGAATTTATGAATGATAGGGGAGAACTAATGGATAGGAGCCTTCTCGTGATGTTACACCAGTAAAGATTTTGCAAACAATGTATAACATTTTCAAGGATTAAAATGTTGAAATGGAGACTCTGGTTTTATTTAGGAATGCTGCGGCTTTTTTTGGGGGGGGGGGGGTTGCGGTGTTCTTTTTATTTTAAAGTTTGAGGAATGCATTCTGTGACAGGTGGCAAGACTCATTTACTGGACCACAATAGATATGGATAAGAGTCATTCAGGCCATCTTAGCCCATCCATCCAGAAAGAATGTGCATTTCCCCCCTCCCTTTCCCCCCCAAGGACTGAGTTACGAAGAAAGACTAGAGAAACTTGAGCTTTTCAGCCATGAAAGTAGGTGACGGAGCGGGAACCACTTAAAGGTCATATAACATAGTGAACTGCATCGAAAAGGTAAACCCTAAACATAGAAAGACTTGCATTTATATAGCACCTTTCGCAACCATAGGACGTCTCAAAGTGCTTCACAGCCAATTAAATACTTTTGAAGTGTAGTCACTGTTGTAATGTAGGAAATGCGGCAGCCAATTTGCGCACAGCAAGATCCCACAAACTGCAATGTGATGATGATCCGATGATCTGTTTTTAGGTGTTGGTTCAGGGATAACCCAAACATAACCATAACTGCATTAAACTGTGACAGTAGAACAAGGGAGCACAGTTTCAAACGAGTGAAAGGAAAATTTAGGGCTGATGTCTGGAAGTTTTTCTTCATGCAAAGAGCGTCAATATTTGGAATGGACTTCCGGGTAGAAGAACTTTACAGTGTCCAGCTGTCTGTTAAATGTTTTCTGGGTGTTCCCTTCCTCATCTGTTCCAGTGAATTCCTCATAAGCCCAATTTTGTTGTCTGCATCAGTAGAAGGTTCTGACCAGAGATGAGACACTCAGCACTTCCATTTGCCCCTTTATTTTTTTACTCATTGATTTATCCTGTTTGAATTTTTTGCAATTCTTAGTACTGTTGGAGGACCAGAGCGGAAGAAATACAGATGGATAGGGGGTTTGAAAACTGGAAGAAAATGAATAATCATCAGACGGCTGGGAGGGGCTTAGGAGTAATATTGTAAAAATGGAGCCAGTAGGTGTGGTCCTGAGCCAAACGGACCAGGAAGGCCCCTGGTTTGATCCCTGGTCTGTGCTTAGATACTTAATCTCAGCCTAGATCAGTCATTATAGTTGACTCAATGCCCAGAACCAGTAAGAGGCAGCAAAATCAGGTAGAGTCGCTCCTTCAAGTGGCTGACCGATGTTTCCTGCCAAAGAGCAAGTATGATGCTGGTTAGGACAGTTTGGACTTTAATGCTCCCTACAACCAAACAGCCCACCTGAAGTCACTGCCCGGGTTTGCATATAAAGGATGGCCATTTGTGTGTGGCACTTTGGAGCTGCTGGCAGCCGTAGACCTCAAACCCTGGCTGGAGTGAGCGTCTTCATGAAAGGAGGGGAGAAAAATGGAGGAAGATGCTTTAGTTTTTTTACAGTAGGTTGATGTAAAGCCACATTCTAATCCTTTCACACAATTTTCCATTACGCAGAATTTTTAAAAATTATAGTCTGAGCCTCTACTATTTCTTCCTGGAATATAAACCACAATATCCCAATGATTGGTCTACCTTAAGGTTGATTAACTTCTTCAGTACCATTTCTCTTTGAACAATAACCTCTACCAATAGTTCCACACCCACCTCAGGTAATTCTACACTGTAGCCATCTCCTCTGTAAAAACTGAGGAAAAGTACTTACTTATTATCTGTCATTCTGCACTACCTGCATTCCTCATTCATCTCTTAGTAGCCTTACTGTTACCTTGACTGTCCTCTTAGTACTATTGTGCCTATAGCCCTTTGTTGCCCTTTGTGGGTTTTTTTGCCTATTTTCTCAAAGACAAATGCTGGAAGTACACCACAGGTGGATAACAGCATCAATAAAGAGAATAGGTTTGGGTATGTACCTCCTCAATCAGAAATGAAGACCGAAAGATAAGTAATATTGAAAAATAAGGGAGAGAAATGGGAGAAGCCGAAGAAGTCAGAGAATCAACAGAAACAGCAATTACTGGGAGAGAGTTAAATGGGTTTAATAACTGGCAAAATGCTTCATAGAAAACTTAGATAATATAGAATATTAGTGAGGTGATGGGGAGACATAAAAAGGTCAGAACGATGGTAAAATAGTTAGGAAGGTGAAAAGACATGAGCGAGGCCCATACAAACAAAAAGACTACAAAATAGGGGACACTACTTAGCAAGTTTGGCAACACTATTTGGGCAATGCAGCTGCTGCCTTCATTTTCTGAATGTTTATACAATAGGGGCTGTTTTTAAAATAAAACTAAATTTACTGCTTTTATTGTTGTGTTTTCACTTCCAAAGTCTCAGTACCACACCATTTCAGAACAAAGGTGGGCAGAAGGACAACAGGCTTCTGCCCAAATGGCTAGGATAAGCAAGAGTGGCCCAGGTTAGCTCTCCCTTCACTTCTTTTCCCTCTGTGTGGGGGCAGTGCTCAACATTACTCCACGTGACCCCTTTTAGCTGAGGTCATGAAACAAGTTGCATGAAGGAAGTGTGAGCATGTCCCAAGGCTCTGTGACTCAATAGTCCCGTCTTCGCACTGAGGACACCATCCAACATGTGTAGCACTACCACTGTGCTAAATTGGATAGATTCAGAACGGATCTAGCAGCTCAAAACTGGGCATCCATGAGGCGCTGTGGGCAATCAGCAGCAGCAGAATTGTATTCCAGCACAATCTGTAACCACATGGCCCGGCATATTCCTCACTCTACCATTACCAACAAGCCAGGGGATCAACCCTGGTTCAATGAGGAGTGTAGAAGAGCATGCCAGGAGCAGCACCAGGCATACCCAAAAATGAGGTGCCAACCTGGTGAAGCTACAACACAGGGCTACATGCATGCTAAACAGCGGAAGCAACATGCTATAGACAGAGCTAAGCGATTCCACAACCACATCCAGTCGTGAATGGTGGTGGACAATTAAACAACTAACGGGAGGAGGAGGCTCTGTAAACATCCCCATCCTCAATGATGGCAGAGTCTAGCACGTGAGTGCAAAAGACAAGGCTGTAGCGTTTGCAACCATCTTCAGCCAGAAATGCCAAGTGGATAATCCATCTCGGCCTCCTCCTGATATCCCCACCGTCACAGAAGCCAGTCTTCAGCCAATTCGATTCACTCCACATGATATCAAGAAACGGCTGAGTGCACTGGATACAGCAAAGGCTACGGGCCCCGAAAACATCCCGGCTGTAGTGCTGAAGACTTGTGCTCCAGAACTAGCCGCGCCTCTAGCCAAACTGTTCCAGTACAGCTACAACACTGGCATCTAACCGACAATGTGGAAAATTGCCCAGGTATGTCCTGTCCACAAAAAGCAGGACAAATCCAATCCGGCCAATTACCGCCCCATCAGTCTACTCTCAATCATCAGCAAAGTGATGGAAGGTGTCGTCGACAGTGCTATCAAGCAGCACTTACCAATAACCTGCTCACCAATGCTCAGTTCGGGTTCCGCCAGGACCACCTGGCTCCAGACCTCATTACAGCCTTGGTCCAAACATGCACAAAAGAGCTGAATTCCAGAGGTGAGGTGAGAGTGACTGCCCTTGACATCAAGGCAGCATTTGACCGAGTGTGGCACCAAGGAGCCCCAGTAACATTGAAGTCAATGGGAATTAGGGGGAAAGCTCTCCAGTGGCTGGAGTCATACCTAGCGCAAAGGAAGATGGTAGTGGTTGTTGGAGGCCAATCATCTCAGCTCCAGGACATTGCTGCAGGAGTTCCTTAGGGCAGTGTCCTAGGCCCAACCATCTTCAGCTGCTTCATCAATGACCTTCCCTCCATCATAAGGTCAGAAATGGGGATATTCGCTGATGATTGCACAGTGCTCAGTTTCATTCGCAACCCCTCAGATAATGAAGCTGTCCGTGCCCGCATGCAGCAAGACCTGGACAACAACCAGGCTTGGGCTGATAAGTGGCAAGTAATATTCGCACCAGACAAGTGCCAGGCAATGACCATATCAAACAAGAGAGAGTCTAACCACCTCCCCTTGACATTCAACGGCATTACCATCGCCCAATCCCCCACCATCAACATCCTGGGGGTCACCATTGACCAGAAACTTAACTGGACCAGCCATATAAATACTGTGGCTACAAGAGCAGGCCAGAGGCTGGGTATTCTATGGCGAGTGACTCACCTCCTGACTCCCCAAAGCCTTTCCACCATCTACAAGGCACAAGTCAGGAATGTGATGGAATACTCTCCACTTGCCTGGATGAGTGCAGCTCCAAGAAGCTCAACACCATCCAGGACAAAGCAGCCCACTTGATTGGCACCCCATCCACCACCCTAAACATTCACTTCCTTCACCACCGGCGCACAGTGGCTGCAGTGTGTACCATCCACAGGATGCACTGCAGCAACTCGCCAAGGCTTCTTCGACAGCACCTCCCAAACCCGCGACCTCTACCACCTAGAAGGACAAGGGCATTAGGCACATGGGAACAACACCAACTGCACGTTCCCCTCCAAGAAACACACCATCCCGACTTGGAAATATATCGCCGTTCCTTCATCGTCGCTAGGTCAAAATCCTGGAACTCCCTACCTAACAGCACTGTGGGAGAACCTTCACCACACGGACTGCAGCGGTTCAAGAAGGTGGCTCACCACCACCTCTCAAGGGCAATTAGGGATGGGCAATAAATGCTGGCGACGCCCACATTCCATGAACGAATAAAAAGTGTGTCACTACCTTGCTCTCTCTCTCTTTTGTATGTTGGTCCCACAGAGAGAAAGATCACTCCTATGCATCAAATGTGGCACAGTCCTAATTTTAGGTTAAAAGGGAATTAGATTCTATTTCCCCATATTACTAAACACTGTACAGGGAGTAGTAGTGTCGCTCATTTGTTACTCAGTACCATATTTTATGCTTCAAATAGCTGGTTAGAGACAGGCTGGAAGAAGGCATTTTGTGTCATCTTGATTAGAGCCAGTGCATTAAGGTTGCATCCTGTGGGATTGGTGATCAGAGTTTATGCTGAACTGGTGGCATTCTCATTAGGTAGAGGGTAGTAATTAATGGAAGCATCTTAATGTACGTCTGGTCAATAGTGTAGGGGTCCCCTGAGGGCATCTCACTCTCTAACCAGTATTTCATTCTGAATACTGTTGAGGGAGAAGGTTCCTCTGAGGAGTGCAGCTAGAGCCAAGTCCACAGCACCACGGGTGGCTCAGCTGCACAGTGCGGGGGTGGTGAGGAGAAAGGTCAGGAGAACGATAGTGATAGGGGATTCAATAGTTAGGGGAACAGACAGGCGTTTCTGCGACCGCAGACGTGATTCCAGAATGGTATGTTGCCTCTGTGGTGCCAGGATCAAGGATGTCACTGAGCGGCTGTAGAACATTTTGAAGGGGGAGGGTGAATAGCCAGAGGTCGTGGTCCATACTGGTACCAACGACATAGGTAGAAAGAGGGATTAGGTCCTGCAGACAGATTTTAGGGAGTTAGGAAAGAGATTAATGAGCAGGACCTTAAAGGTAGTAATCTCCGATTATACCCGGTGCCACGCGCTAATGAGAATAGAAATAGGAGGATTGGGCAGATGAATGTGTGGCTGGTGCTGGAGGGAGGGCTTTAGATTCCTGGAGCATTGGGACCAGTTCTGGGGGAAGTGGGACCTGTACAGGCCGGAGAGGTTGCACCTCAACAGAGACAGGACCAATGTCCTTGTGGGAAGGTTCGCTAGTTCTGTGGGCGGGTGTTTAAACTAATTTGGCAGGGGGATGGGCACCAGGATGTAGCATTGGAAAAGAGAAACAAGGTGCACAAAGGATTGGGAGAGACAGACATAACTAGAGTAAGAAATATTACGGTATTAGATGGGATCAGACTAAGAGAGAATACAAGAAGGTCTAAGATAGGTTTACAGTGCACGTATATAAATGCACGAAGCGTAGTAAACAAGGTTGGTGAACTGCAGGCGCAAATAGCCACATGGGAATATGATGTAGTGGTGATAATGGAGACCTGGCTCAAAAAAGGGCAGGATTGGGTACTAAATATTCCTGGATACAAGGTGTTCAGGAAAGATAGGGAAGGAAAGAAAGGGGGCGGGTGGCAGTATTGATTAAGGAGAATATTGCAGTGCTGGAGAGAGAGGATGTCCTGGACAGAATCTATTTGGTTAGAGTTAAGAAACAATAGAGGTGCCATTACACTACTGGGCCACCAAATAGTGGGAAGGATATAGAGGAGCAAATTTGCAGGGAAATTGCAGAGATGTGCAAGAACCATAGAGTAATGATAATGATAACCATCCTAATATAAACTGGGCTAGTAATAGTGTAGGGGGCAAAGCGGGGGAGGAATTTTTGAAGTGTGTTCAGGAGAACTTTCTTGACCAGTACGTTTTCGGCCCAACGAGGAAGGAGGCATTGCTGGATCTGGTTCTGGGAAATGAGGCAGGCCAAGTTGAGCAAGTGTCAGTGGGGGAACATTTAGGGAACAGCGATCATAGTATCATAAGGTTTAGAATAGCTATGGAAAAAGACAAGGACCACTCCAAAGTAAAAATACTCAATTGGTGGAGGGCCAATTTCAATGGGATGAGAACGGATCTGGCCCGGGTAAATTGCAATCAAAGATTGGCAGGCAAAACTGTAATTGAACAATGGGTGGCCTTTAAAGAGGAGATGGTTCGGGTACATTCTAGGCACATTCCGAGGGAGAAAGGTAAGGCAACTAAAACCAGAGCTCCCTTGATGACAAAAGAGGTAGGGAGTAAGATGAAGCAGAAAAAAGGGGCGTATGACAGATGTCAGGTTGATAATACAAGTGAGAACCAAACTGAATATAGAAAGTTCAGAAGAGAGGCGAAAAAGGAAGAGGGGCAAAGAAAGAGTATGAGAATAGACTGGCGGCTAACATAAAAGGGAATCCAAAAGTCTTCTATAGGCACGTAAACAGTAAATGGGTAGTAAGGGGAGGGGTGGGACCGATTGGGGACCAAAAAGGAGATTTATGCATGGAGGCAGAGAGCATGGCTGAGGTACTAAATGAGTAATTTGCATCTGTCTTTACTAAGGAAGAAGACGCTGCCAAAGTCACAGTAAGTGACGAGGTAGTTGAGATACTAGATGGGCTAAAAATTGATAGAGGAGGTACAAGAAAGGCTAGCTATACTTAAAGTAGATAAGTCACCTGGTCCAGATGGATGCATCCTAGGTTGCTGAGGGAAGCAAGGATGGAAATTTGCGGAGGTAGCGGCCATAATCTTCCAATCATCCTTAGATACGGGGGTAGTGCCAGAGGACTGGAGAATTGCAAATACTACACCCTTGTTCAAAAAAGGGTGTAAGGATAAACCCAGCAACTATAGGCCAGTCAGTTTAACCTCGGTTGTGGGGAAACTTTTAGAAACAATAATCTGGGACAAAATTAACAGTCACTTGGACAAGTGTGGATTAATAAAGGAAAGCCAGCACGGATTTTTTTTTATTTGTTCATGGGATGTGGGCATCGCTGGCAAGGCCAGCATTTATTGCCCATCCCTAATTGCCCTTGAGAAGGTGGTGGTGAGCCACCTTCTTGAACCGCTGTAGTCTGTGTGGTGAAGGTTCTCCCACAGTGCTGTTAGGTAGGGAGTCCCAGGATTTTGACCCAGTGACGATGAAGGTACGGCGATATATTTCCAAGTCGGGATGATGTGTGACTTGGAGGGGAACGTGCAGGTGGTGTTGTTCCCATGTGCCTGCTGCCCATGTCCTTCTAGGTGGTAGAGGTCATGGGTTTGGGAGGTGCTGTCGAAGAAGCCTTGGCAAGTTGCTGCAGTGCATCCTGTGGATGGTACACACTACAGCCACTGTGCTCCGGTGGTGAAGGGAGTGAATGTTTAGGGTGGTGGATGGGGTGCCAATCAAGCGGGCTGCTTTGTCCTGGATGGTATCAAGCTTCTTGTTGGAGCTGCACTCACTGTTAGAGGCAAGTCTTGTTTAACCAACTTGATTGAATTTTTTGATGAGGTAACAGAGAGGGTCGATGAGGGCAATGTTGTTTATGTGGTGTACATGGTCTACCAAAAAGCCTTTGATAAAGTGCTGCATAATAGGCTTATCATCAAAATTGAAGCCCATGGAATAAAGGGGGCAGTGGCAGCATGGATGCGAAATTGGCTAAGGAATAGGAAACAGAAAGTGATGAATGGTTGTTTTTCAGATTGGAGGGAGGTCTCCAGTGGTGTTCCCCAGGGGTCGGTACTAGGACCATTGCTTTTTTTTGATATATATTAATGACTTGGACTTGGATGTACAGGGCACAATTTCAAAATTTGCAGGAGACACAAAACTTGGAAGGGTGGTGAATTTAAGGTGATTGGCAAAAGAACCAAAGGCCACATGAGAAAAAACTTTTTTACACAGTGAGTGGTTATGATCTGGAATGCACTGCTCGAGGGGGTAGTGGAAGCAGATTCAATCGTGGCTTTCAAAAAGGAATTGGGTAAGTACTTGAAGGGAAAAAATTTGCAGGGCTATGGGGATAGGGCAGGGAAGTGGGAGTAGCTGGATTGCTCTTGCATGAGCTGGCATGGACTCGTTCGGCCGAATGGCCTGCTTCCATGCTGTAACCATTCTGTGATAGTGGAATTCCGCAGTGATGATATTCATGACTGTTGCTTTTCATCTTTATCAATAATTTGAATGAAGGCATCAGGGGCAAATGTCTTAAATTTGTTGCTACCACAAAGTGGATGTTGGAGGTAGGATTTTAGACAAAGCATATAGACTGCAAGCTAATTTAGATACATTGGGGGAATGGGCTCAGGTGTGAAAGGTGTCCTGCAATGTGGATAAATGCAGCATGATTCATTCCAGGCGTGTGAATACCATGCAGGGTTACCCTTTTAATGCTGTGGAGCAAGGACCTCGGGGTCATAGTTCACTGACGGTCCATGACCAGTGTCATGAGGCTGTAGAGAAAGTGTATAGAATGTTAGGATGTCTAGCTAGGACAGTTAAATACAAAGCTAGATTTACAATACATACCTTATTCAAAAGCTCTGTACAGTCACATCTGGAATAAGTGCCCAGTTTTGGTCCCCTCACATGGAGATATCAAGGCCCTGCACAAGGTCCAAGGAAGGCCACCAGAATAATACCAACTCTTGGGGTCTAGGGTGAACTCAGGGAACTGGGGCGTTTTTCAGTGCAGAACCATAGACTTCAAGGAGATATGATTGAGGTCTTTAAAATGATGAAGGGCATAGATTCTGTTTGGGTGGATAGGTTATTTGAGTCAGATAGGGAGGGAAACCTAACTTTGTATGTTTTCTTATTTTGCCCTGATACCCTCAAGTCTTTCCCTATCTAACTGGATGAGTTCTTGTGAGTGGAAGCTATCTGGAGGTATTGAAGGTTGGTGGGATTGCCAGTGACTAGTGTTTTGTTTCTGCCGTTTCCTGGAGCTTACTTGATTGTCCTGGGGGTGGGCAGGAGGAGGTCAGAGAGGAATTTTCCCAGATTTTTTTCTAAATTGGCCTAAGGTTTGTTCTTTTTTTCCTCCCAGGAGATTGCAGGACCAGGGACAGGGGAAGCTCCACCACATTTGGATGGCACAGGCTGGATGGACCAGTTGGTCTTTTCTTGTCCCTTATCGTTTGTTCATATTGTGGGAAGTACTCACCATTCATGATATCACAGTTGGGGAGGGGGGGGGGGGGGGAGAAGGAAAGTGTTGTACACAAGATATCTGTTCCTAGGATGCCTTTAATCAGCAGGGAAATAAAGTGGGGAGAGATTGAGAAACATTGCTCAGTTTACAACTTCTCACATTTGCCACCTTCAATTTGCCACGTGTTGTGACATAATTCCAAGACTAGTAGTCACTCTCCAGTATCTTTTCCACATGGCCATTCCAGATACATTATCGAAAGGCTAATCAACTGTGGAGGCATTACAGACAAACCCAATCCTGTCTTCCACTGACATCTACATTTGTGCACTTTCCAGCATGGCTCATTGGAGAGTAATAGGAACCCTATTACTGCACTACCTAATATCAGCTAACTCAGTACAGACCAGGTATAGAATCCAGACTCTTCCTGCTCTATCTCACTTAATTCCATATCAGGCACTGCAATTACCAACTAAACCACAGGGGGAAGCAATGACAATGACAATGAGTATACTTCCTCTAAAGGCCTAGTGGAGTATTTTCATTGAAAACTGTGAATGGGTTCATGCTGGTGGAAAGGTTAAAACTTATGGCTGTATGAATGTGCAAAGTCTTTTTCTTCACCAAAATGTCTTCAAAGATACAATTTCTTCAGGTGTCCTGCAAATCCAACCAATACCTGCCACCACTTACCTTTGATGGCTCCATCCTTAGTCCTTCATTTACTGACACTCGTATCCTCATTGTCCTGATATCAACATTTCCTCTGTTGCTAAAGTTGCCAGTGAGAAGTTCAATTCTGTCATTCCAAACATCTTTTTCCCTTAACAACTGTTAACTCTCTACGAAGTTTAAGTCCATCCAATATTTTAACACTGCTCCACTATCTGGAGACGCTCTTCTGGCACCTCCCTTGGGCTCCTGGATGGGATTCAAGGAAAAACTGATCTGTCTGTCACAAACTTTCTAATCTCCAGTTTACTGATATTACTCTTGTGAATTCTCTTGCTACTCCGAGGCTCCAAAACATAGTTCTAGATGTGCTTTCTTCTCCTGCATCTTTACTGTGTTGAAATCAAGACTCACTGCACCAATTCCAGCCTGATTCTTTCCTAGAATCTTAAAATTGTGCAACTCCCTACCTCGGTCTTTCCTTCATCCTTTAATCTATAGGTATCCTGTGTTATGGGCCTTCTAGATGTCAATTTTTTCTTTAAGAAAGGATGAATAATTAAATACAGTGTTCTACATCAGTCTGTTTTGAATACACTGTTTTATTATAAGAGTCACCCAATTCACACAAATGCAGCTCAGCAGCAATTTGCATTTAATACTTTTCACGCCAAACAATCTAGTGTAAACTCTGAATGGGCAAAGAATGTGCTAAAATAAATAGGTTCTAAAAGCCAAATTGCTAAGTGTAGTTATGAAATGCTAAAAGAAATCAGTATTAGCATTCTTGAGCACTGTGTGAAAACATGCAGTCACACATCTGGCTTGCAAGTTTCTCCATAAAATAAAGCCCTATTAAAACAAATTAGATCTATACATAGTGCCTTTAACAGTCCCAATATTTACAACAGAGTTTAAAATCTCTGCCATCCTTTAACCCTATGAGGACTGCAGTTACATTTTTACACTGTAAAAAAGAAACACATCTATGTTTTGCTTATTCAGAGAACACTGACTTACAAACAGCCTTGTGGCTCAGCGGAGAGCTCAAATGACACTTATAATATCCAGTGTTAAAAAAATCATTTTTGGCAGGTAACAAACGTGCAAGTTCCAAAAGACATTCAGTACTCAAAAGGGTTAATCTTCACCGTTTCATTTCAGTGATGTGTGTCAGTGGCAAAATACTTGCTTTGGGTGTTTTTTTTTATTGCAGTTCAATGCTGTTGCAATTAGTTTACTTTGAACATTCTCCCTTTTTTGTGAATCTGATTGCATGTTAGCAAATCAAGAAGTCGAACTTGCATTGCCGTCCCCTTTTCAATTACTCTAAATTCTACTCAAAGGGCTGGAATATGGCTAGATAGCATGCAAAATGTTCAAGACTGCCTTTTTGGATTTTCAGGGAACAATTGAAATGTAGTTTGGCATGGCCTTTTGATGTTTCATCTCTAACAACAGAGACTGCAAACTAAAGGTGTGTGTATATGTATTGAGGAGGGTATTAAAAGACTTATAGTACATGGGGGGTAAATACCAAGATGATTAACTGATGCATTACTGAACTCAAACAAGCACATCTGATTTAGAACACGCACGAGGCGTTCTCTCAAGTGCCAAAAGAGATGGCGATGGGTTAAACCTGGTTACTTAAAACAGTCAGTCCCTCAAGAAGCATGTTAATGCAAAAAAGTTTATTCTTAAAAATGAGAGGTAATCTAGTCCAAGGTGAATTCTTCAAGTATCAGGTTGGTTTAAGGGGTATGATGCTTTCAGGAGGACCAACCTAACCACAAAAAGCCAGCCTCCATTCTTAAACTGGCTTCTTAACTTAGCAATTCCCAGCTCTTGGGACAGATATCACTTGTGTGCAGTGTCTCAGCAATAGGTGAGATGTGCATCACTGATGAGCAAAGAAAGGCTGCATCCATCAGTTTTTGCCTCTACCTAGTAAACAGTAACAAAGTTCAACAGTTCCCATTGTTCAAAAATTAAAAAAACATATGAATTGTGAATATCATTGCTGTCTTGGTAACATCACTCCCTCCTATAATAAGAAAACTGGGTGGGATGTACATACCAAACACTATATATTTTACTGGATACTGGACCTCCAAACAGTCTGTGCTTCCTTCCACTATTTCACCCCTCCCAATCTATTAGGAATCCTTCATCAACCCCAAGCATTGTTGATTGATAGGCTTCAAACAAAGGATGGTAGATTGTTGAAAGGTTTGTTACTTAGGCTGCGGTGCTTTAAATATTACAATAATATTTGGAAGAAAAATGAGCTTACTGGTGTAATACAGCAGTTCTCAGCCCTTCCAATAAACAAAAAATATAAAATCTAGTTTTACTAAATAGTGTACCAAAATTGTCAAGAGTTCTGAACTTTTATTATAACACCTGTGTATGTAACATGAAAGTCTTATCTAAAATTGGGACAGAAAATGATGGAAACAGGTTGGTCAGCATCTGAAGGAAGACAGCTGACACACTGACCTACCTTTCCCTTTCCGAAGCTGACAAACATGCTGTTTATTCCCAGCATTGGTGGTTTTTCCCTTTTCTAAAATTGGGGACATACTCCAGTTAAATCTTTACCTCATTGTTCCATTGAACCTGTGATGCTATGCATTTTGGGCACACAGTGTGTATTGAAATTTAAAGTGTAACTCAATAGTACTGTATCTATCTTTGGACCTGGTTGTACTGGCTGTGGATATATTCTTTGCTGAATCTTAAAAGGTGCCTGAAACAGATGAGGGTCATTGGGATTGATTAGATGTGTTTTGAAAGTTTGATTTTCCTAATGGTTTGAGGTGAAGCTGTGATCTGCCTGTAATGTAATAGGCGGACAGAAATCTTGAACCGTGCAAACAATGTACAAGATGTATTATGGCATGTGCTATGATCCATACAGGCAGGGTTGCAGTAGTGGGAACAACGGTGGGAAAAAAGCCAAGTGGAGGGGGCACATGATAAAAAAAGATTTGCAGATCATGAACTATTCTCTCTAAATGTGCTTTAGCAGCCACATGTCTGAGCTACTTGCCTTCCAACCCCTACTCCACCCAAACATTCAGTCTTTGCTACAACCCAGCATGGACAATACACTAAATAGAGAGTAACCAAAGAGCATTCTGAAAAATTGGTTATTGTTTGTTCTAACTTTCAGTCTTAGCCCTGTAACATTTAAATAGCCCTTCAGGAGGCAGACTGATTTTAATCTCACTGAAGTGTCTGGGTCATATTTATTTATGTATGTCAATACAAGTATTTAAATCCCCATGAGAAGCACCTTGGCATGCATCCAAATTCATAAACACTTAATTCTGCACTTCAGTGTAGTTGAATGAAAGCATCCAGTTCTTCTGGAATTAATCCTTTGTAAATCACCTTATGTTTTTCAATGGCACGAGCAGCAAGGCACTGGAGGGTGATGTGGTTGATGGGTTGAATGAAATTTTTGGCCATCTTCTTTTCATCCAGCAGATCCCAAGCAGTTTTCTTGGAGGAATTGGTAGCGTCAAAATGTGCGCCAGTGTCAATTAGCATATTCATAATATCAAGATTGTTGTTGAATGCAGCTATGTGCAGGGGAGTGTTGTTCTCATAATCTCTCGAGTCAACGTCAGCACCACATTCCAGCAGTACCGAGGTCACTTGTAACGAAGGGAACTTGCAAACTGGATAGCGGCCAACTGACGTCGTATCTTTGTCAACAGCTAGATGTAGTGGAGTAAACCCACCTTTTCCTCTTGGGTTCAACTTCAAGAGCCTATAGATGGTTTGCTTCTTGTAATGCTCCTGGTCAGGGCTACATTTTACTTTTTCTAACAAGGAGATCAAGTGCAAAATAATTGACAAAGCTTTAGTGAACTGAGCAACATCTGGTGGGTTCTCCCGCTGATTCACTGCCCGCTCTACTTCACGAACGCTTTTGTACAGGATGCCCATAAGATCATTGAAAGATACCTTCATGGCTAGGTTGCCTTTTGGACGGTCTTGCAGGACAAAAGAAAACAGCTCAGCAAATGATAGCAAACTACTAGCAGTCATAGGGCTCAATGGGTCTAAATTGTTCTGCTGCATATCCAACGCATACTTCCACAAATTAATGCACCGTGCAAAGTTGCCAGAGTCAGCATAGACTGCACCTCGATAACGGATATAGTAAGAGGTGTCTGGATGGGATGGACCAAGAATTCTCTCTCTGATCAGCAAGGCTTGCATCCTCATCTCATCTGGATCAGTAATCAGGGCCTCCAGTTCTTCAGAAGTCGTCACTTCTTTTGCATAATCGTAGGCCAGCACCAATTGTCCTACCTGTGGTTTCTTGATTAATTTACTTTTATCGCTATGTCTCATCTCCATTGCTCTCTTCCAAAACTTCATAGCTCCAAGTAAGTCCCTTTTCTTATCGACAAACGTAGCTCCCAACAGCTCAAGTGCATCAATTCGGTCTTCCTTCTTGGTCTGCACATAGTTAATAAGAAACTCCACAATATTCATGTGGCCTGTGACACTGGCAGCAAGTAAGGGGGTCATACCATAACCATCCTTTTCCATCTTAGCCCCACATTTTAACAGCATCTTCATGATTTCGAGGCTTCCCGATTCTGCACAATCGTGCAAAGCAGTGTTCCCCTTCACGCTCTTCCTATTCACATCCGCTCCCTTCTCTAGCAAATACTTGGCAATCTCCTTATGCCCTTTATAGCATGAGATCATGAGGCAAGTATGCCCATGCCTATTAGCCACTTCCATATCTGCTTTGTGCTCGATGAGGTACTTGACGATCTCCAGGTGGCCGTCGAAGCAGGCTGCCCGCAGTGGGGTGGAGTTGGTCAGGGTGGTGTTGTTGACAGACGCCCCGTGTTCCAGCAGACTCCTGACCACCGACAGGTGCCCGGCGGCGGAAGCTGCCCAAAGCGGCGGGGCGCCTTCGATGGTTTCTCCATCGAAATTGACCGAGCCCCCCAGCTCCACCTTGGCCTTGCAGTGCTCGATCAGGTAGTCCGCCACCTGCAGGTGCCCGTACCTGGAGGCGATGAGCAAAGGGGTGCCGCCGTTGGTCTTCTCCAGTGTCACCGCCTCCAGCTCCTCCGCGGTTCGGTTGTTAAGCAACTTCTGCATAAGTTTCAACTTCCCGTCTCGAGCTGCGTTAAAAACCGCCGTCTTGATATCCATTTTCGGGCCCCTGCTGCCATTTAAACACCGGCCAGGCCAATGGAAAGACCAAAGGAAGATGGGAGGCCGCTGCCGCCGACGCCGCCAGCCCCCGAACGTCGCATTTCCCGATATTATGTTTTGAAAGTAAAATGGAGACCCTCCAGCTGACGGCACCAGCCAGGCTGACGGCGCATGCGCCCCGACACCGCCGCGCAGGCTGGGAGTTGGTGTTTTTTACGTCCCGCCGACCTTGCGCTGATATCGGAACCACGTGACGCAGCCGGACTACAGCGTCCAGAAGCCCCCGCGGCACCCTCTCGTCCGGCGATTGGGAGGGAAAGGAGAAGGGGGGGGGGGGGTGTGCCTGATCCATCTTTGATTGACAGCGCATCTAACCAATGAGGAGGTAGAATTATGTTGGGTTCGCCTACAAACGAATGAGCTTCACCAATAAGTTTAGTGAGGATTACATAGAATTACATAGAATGTACAACAGAGACAGGCCATTCGGCTTAACAGGTGCATGCAGATTTTGCTGGTGTTTATTCGCCACGCGAGCCTCCTCCTCTCTACTTCGTCTATCCCCATCAGCATATCCTTCTATTCCTTTCTCCCTTATGTGTTTATCTAGCTTCCCCTAAATGCATCTATGTTAGTCATCTCAACTACTCCTTTGGATAGCGAGTTCCACATTCTAACCACTCTCTGGGTAAAGATGTTTCTCCTGAATTCCCTATTGGATTTATTAGTGACGATCTTATATTTATGGCCCCTAGTTCTGTTCTCCCCTGCACATGGAAACATCTTCACCAACCCTACCCTATCGAACCCTTTCATAATCTTAAAGACCACGATCAGGTCACCCCTCAGTTATCTCTCTTCTAGAGAAAAGAGCCCCATCCTGCTCAATCTTTCCTGATAGGTATAACCACTCAATTCTGGTATCATCCTAGTAAATTTTCTTTGCACCTTCTCCAGTACCTCTATGTCTTTTTTATAATATGGAGACCAGAATTGTTCACAGTACTCCAAGTGTGGTCTAACCAAGGTTCTATAAAACTTTAACATAGCTTTTCTGCTTTTCAATTCTATCCCTCTAGAAATGAACCCCAGTGCTTGGTTTGCTTTTTTATGGCCTTATTAATCTGCATTGCTACTTTTAGTGAATTGTGCATCTGTACCCCCAGATCCCTCTGCTCCTCTACCCCATTTAAACTCTTATTATCCAAGCAGTATGTGCCCCCCTTATTCTTCCTACCAAAATGTAATACCTCATACGTATCTTTATTGAAAATGATTTGTCAATTATTCGCCCATTCTGCAAGTTTATTAATGTCTTCCTGTATTTTGTCCTCCTCGGTATTAACCATACCCCACAATTTGGTGTCGTCCGCAAATTTTGAAATTGTACTTCTGATTCCCAAGTCCAAATCGTTTTTGTAAATGGTGAACAAAAGTGGTCCCAGCACCAATCCTTGTGGAACACCACTTCCCACATTTTGGCAGTCTGAGTAACTACGTTTAACCCCTACACTCTGTTTTCTGTTTTGTAGCCAGCTTGCTACCCATTCTGGTACTTGTCCCCTGACTTCACATGCTCTGACCTTAGTCATGAGTCTACTATGCGGTACCTTTTTGAAGGCCTTTTGAAAATCCAAATATATTACATCTACTATATTATCCTGTCTATTCTTTCTGTTACATCTTCAAAGAATTCAATAAGGTTGGTCGAGCATAACCTTCCCTTTTGAAATCCGTGCTGACTATTCTTTATTATATTTTCGGTTTCTAGATTTTTTTGATGTTTTTCTATTATATCTTTGAGTAAGGAGGCAGGTGCAACTGGAGGGGTGGTGATGGAGATGCCGAATTCATTTTAATTACGAGGTTAGTGAAGCAGGGTCGGGCAATAATAGTGACCTCTCCTGGAGGAGTGCGGAATCCGGGGGGGGGGGGAGGGGAAGAAAGGCTGAGAAACAAAATGGTGAGAATCATGGGGAAAATTGAACCCGATGCCCTAGATCTTGGGTACTTGCTTTTATGCCACACCTCAGAAAAGGCCCAAAGTGCTTCACCTTGAATGATTACTTTGAAACATAGTGACTGTTATGTAGGCAAATGTAACTGCCATTTTCTACACAGAAAGGTCCCACGAACATCAATGAGGTGAATGACCAGTTAGTCTGTAATGATAACTGGACATCAAAAGTGCTCATTTTAAAATAGAGTATGGATATATTTGCATTCACTTCTATGTATTGAAGTGATTAAGGTCATTGGATTTTTATTATATGTAATCAGCAAGGAAAACATAAGAACTGATGGGATAGTCTTGCCCCACCTGAGAGCACAAAAGGAAGCCATTCGGGCCATCATGCCAGTGCAGGTCTCAGCTCTAACTGGGGTTATCTACTCTAATCCAATTTCCCTGCTCTGCCTTGCCCCCATATTCTTTCTTTTCAAATGCAGATGACACAAAACTTGGAAGGGTAGTAAACAGCGAGGAGGATATAGACAGGCTGGTGGCATGGGCGGACACGTGGCAGATGAAATTTAACACAGAAAAATGTGAAGTGATACATTTCAGTAGGAAGAACGAGGAGAGGCAATACAAACTAGAGGGTACAACTCTAAAAGGGGTACAGGAACAGAGAGATCTGGGGGTATATGTGCACAAATCATTGAAGATGGCAGGGCAGGTTGAGAAAGTGGTTAAAAAAGCATACGGGATCCTGGGCTTTATAAATAGAGACATAGAGTACAAAAGTATGCAACTGGAGTATTGTGTCCAGTTCTGGGCACCGCACTTCAGAAAAGATGTGAAGGCCTTAGAAGAGATTTACTAGAATGATTCCAGGGATGAGGGACTTTAGTTACATGCATAGACTGGAGAAGCTGGGGTTATTCTCCTTGGAACAGAGACAGTTGCAAGGAGATTTGATAGAGGTATTCAAAACCATGAAGGGTCTAGCCAGAGTAGATAGAGAGAAACTGTTCCCAATAGCGGAAGGGTCAAGGACCAGAGGACATAGATTTAAGGTGATTGGCAAAAGAACCAAAGGTGACATGAGGAAAAACTTTTTTACACAGTGAATGGTTCGGTTCTGCAGTGCACTGCCTGAGGGGGTGGTGAAGGCAAATTCAATCATGGCCTTCAAAAGGGAATTGGATAAGTACTTGAAAGGAAAACATTTTCAGGGCTACGGAGAAAGGGCGGGGGAGCGGGTCTAGCTGGGCTGCTCTTGCATAGAGCTGGCACAGACTCGATGGGCCGAATGCCCTCCTTCCGTGCTGTAACCTTTCTATGATTCTATTATCCAATTCCATTTTAAACAATGTTATGGCCTCTGCCTCAGTGGCCATTTCTGGTAAAGCATATTGGGGGCGAAATTGGGCCGTGTAGCACCTGTCTTGTAGGCGCCATACGGACACCTGAGCCCTGAAAATAGCGTCCAAGATGCGTGCGCATACTTCCAAAGTAGTAAAGGCATTTGCGCGCACATATAGAATCATAGAATCATAGAAGGTTACAGCACAGAAGGAGGCCATTCGGCCCATCGAGTCCATGCCGACTCTATGCATGAGCAACCCAGCTAGTCCCACTGCCCCGGCCTATCCCTGTTGCCCTGCACATTTTTTCGTTTCAAGTACTTATCCAGTTCCCTTTTGAAGGCCACCAATGAATCTGCCTCCACTATTCCCTTGGGCAGTGCATTCCAGATCCTAACTATTCGCTGTATAAAAAAGTTTTTCCTCATGTCACCTTTGGTTCTTTTGCCAATCACCTTAAATCTATGCCCTCTGGTTCTTGACCCTTCCGCCAATGGGAAGAGTTTCTCTCTATCTACTCTGTTTAGACCCTTCATGATTTTGAATACCTCTATCAAATCTCCTCTCAACCTTCCCTGCTCCAAGGAGAACAATCCCAGCTTCTCCCTCATCCCTGGAATCATTCTCGTAAATCTCCTCTGCACCCTCGCTAAGGCTTTCACATTTTTCCTAAAATGCGGTGCCCAAAACTGGACACATTACTCCAGTTATGGCCAAACCAGTGTTTTACAAAGGTTCATCATGACTTCTTTGCTTTTGTACTCAATGCTCTATTTATAAAGCCCAGGATCCCTTATGCTTTTTTAACCGCTTTCTCAACCAGCCCTGTCACCTTCAACAATTTATGCACATACACCCCCAGATTCCTCTGTTCCTCCACCCGTTTTAGAATTGTGCCCTCTAGTTTATATTGCCTCTCTTCATTTTTCCTAACGAAATGCATCACCTCGCATATTTCTGCGTTAAACTTCATCTGCCATGTGTCCGCCCATGCCACCAGTGTGTCTATATCCTCTTGAAGTCTATCACTATTCTCCTCACTGTTCACTACCCTTCCAAGTTTTGTGTCATCTGCAAATTTTGAAATTATGCCCTGTACTCCCAAGTCCAAGTCATTAATGTATATTAAGAAAAGCAGTGGTCCTAGTACCGACTCCTGGGGAACACCACTGCATACCTCCCTCCAGTCCAAAAAACAACCGTTCACCACTACTCTCTGTTTCCTGTCATTTAGCCAATTCTGTATCCATGTTGCTATTGCCCCCTTTATTCCATGGGCTGCAATCTTAGGAGCAAGCCTACCATGTGGCACTTTATAAAATGCTTTTTTGAAAATTCACACTGCATTGCCCTCATCTACCCTCTCTGTTACCTCATCAAAAAACTCTATCAAGTTGGTTAAACACGATTTGCCTTTAACAAATCCGTGCTGGCTTTCCCTAATCAATTCACACTCGTCCAAGCGACTGTTATTTCTGTCCTGGATTATTGTTTCCAAAAGTTTCCCCACCACTGAGGTTAAACTAGTTGCTAGGTTTATCTTTACACCCTTTTTTGAACAAGGGTGTAACATTTGCAATTCTCCAGTCCTCTGGCACCACCCCCGTATCTAAGGATATCTGGAAGATTATGACCAGCACCTCCGCAGTTTCCCCCCTTATCTCCTTCAGCATCCTAGGGTACATCCCATCTGGACCAGGTGACTTATCTATTTTAAGTACAGCTAGCCTTTCTAGTACCTCTTCTTTCTCAGTTTTTAGCCCATCCAGTATATTAACTATATCTTCCTTTACCGAGACTCTGGCAGCATCTTCTTCCTTGGTAAAGACTGATGCAAAGTAGTCATTTAGTACCTTGGCCATGCCCACTGCCTCCACGAGGAGATCTCCTTTATTATCCCTAATCAGCCCCACCCCTCCTCTTACTATCCGTTTACTGTTAAAATGTCTGTAGAAGACTTTTGGATTCCCTTTTATGTTGGTCGCTAGTCTATTCTCACACTCTCTCTTTGCCCCTCTTATTTCCTATTTCACTTCCCCTCTGAACTTTCTATATTCTGCCTGGTTCTCACTTGTGTTATCAACCTGACACCTGTCAAATGCTGCTTTTTTCCACTTCATCTTATTCTCTATCTCCTTTGTTATCCCGGGAGCTCTGGCTTTAGTTGCTCTACCTTTCTGCCTCGTTGGACTGTACCTTGTCTATTCCCAAATCATCTCCTCTTTAAAGGTCGCCCACTGTTCAATTACAGTTTTGCCTGCCAATCTTTGATTGCAATTTACCCAGGCCAGATCTGTTCTCATCCCATTGAAATTGGCCCTCCTCCAATTGAGCATTTTTATCTTAGCGTGGTCAGAGTCCTTTTCCATAGCTATTTCTAAACCTTATGATACTATGATCGCTGCTCCCTAAATGCTCTCCCTCTGACACTTGCTCCACTTGGCCCGTCTCATTCCCTAGAACCAAATCCAGCAATGCGTCCTTCTTCGTTGGGCCAGAAACATACTGGTCGAGAAATTTATCTTGAACACATTTCAAAAATTCCTCCTCTTCTTTGTCCCTTATATTATTGTTATCTCAGTCTATATTAGGATAGTTGAAATCCCCCGTTATCACTACTTTATGGCTTTTGCACCTCTCTCTAATTTCCCTGCAAATTTGCTCCTCTATATCCTTCCCGCTAGTTGGTGGCCTATAGAATACACCCAGTAGTGTAATGGCATCTCTATTGTTCCTTAACTCTAGCCAAATAGATTCCGTCGACCCCTCCAGGACATCCTCTCTCTCCACCACTGCAATATTCTCCTTAATCAATACTGTCACCCCCCACCTCCCCGCACTCCTATCTTTCTTTCCCTATCTTTCCTGAACACCTTGTATCCAGGAATATTTTGTACCCAATCATGCCCTTTTTTGAGTCAGGTCTCCGTTATTGCCACAACATTGTATTCCCATGTGGCTATTTGTGCCTGCAGAACAACTAACGAATGCTGGCAGTATGTAGAGTAGGGAGATTATGACGTAAATCAGTGTGCAACGCTGATTTGAAGCAGCCGGTGACATTTTGGACCTCCACGCTCCTGCCAGCGCACTGTCTTAACCTCGCACAGCTGAACAGGACTTAAACAGCATGAAGGACCCCCATCAGCACTATTTAAAGGGATCATGCAGGAGTTACAGGTTAGTTGCTGGATTATTTCTTCTGGCTGCTGGCATATGTTTGTGGAAGTTTCCTATACTTGGATTAAAGTTGCAATATTCTATAGAGAGTGGTTTGGGTGGTGGAGCAGTACTGTTAGTGTTATTTAAAATAGTGTGCTGAACAATGTTGCATCCAGACATGCGTGGCCTGCTAGACCTTCTTCTGGGAATTGAACATGACTGGGATCACGTGGAGAGGCCTCGCAGAGCAGGACAAGCTGCTAGAAGAGGGAGGAGGAGGAGGAGGAGGAGGAGGCCATCAGGGCCTTCAATGACCAATTCTCTAACCTCAACTTCAGCGACGACCGGTGCATCAGACGGCTGCCGTTCACTAAATAGGCCATTACTGAAATTTGTCAACTGCTGCAGCCACAACTGCAGCCCCAGAGCAGGGCAAGGGCAGCGTTACCTGTGGCTGTCAAGGTGACTGTGGCTCTTAATTTTTACGGCTCTGGCTCCTTTCAGGCTGCTGCCGGAGATATAAGCAACATCTCGCAGTTTGCAGTGCACTGCTGTATACAGAAGGTCACTGAGGCTCTGTACGTACTCAGAAACAGATTCATCTCATTCCCTCTTGCCAGAGACATGTAGCAGGCACGAGCACGAGGGTTTGTTTGCATTGCAGGCTTCCCCATGGTGCAGGGTGCCATTGACTGTATGCATATTGCCCTGCATGCTTCACACTTGAACTCGGCCGTATTCAAGAACAGAAAGGGATTCCACTCCCTCAATGTGCAGCTGGTGTGCGACCACACGCAGTGCATCATGCAGGTCAATGCCCGCTTTCCTGGCAGCAGTCATGATTCCTTCATTCTGCAGCAGTAAAGCGTGCCACCTATATTTCAACCAGCACAGCAAGTCAAAGGCTGGCTACTGGGTGACAAGGGTTAGCCCCTCATGAAATGGCTCTTGACTCCGGTCAGGAACCCACGCACACCTTTATCAGCAGGCGTATAACGAGAGCCATGCTGTCACATGGAACATCATAGAGCACACCATGGGTGTTCTCAGGCAACGCTTCCGCTGCTTGGACTGCTCTGGAGGAGCCCTGTAGTATTCAGCTGAGCAGGTATCACGATTTGTCGTAGTATGCTGTGTGCTGCACAACCTCGCCATTATGAGGGAGCAGCCCTTGCCACCGCCTATCCAGAGAGAGTCTGAGCAACAGGCAGAGGAAGAGGAGGAGGAGGAAGAGATGGAGGAGGAAGTGGAGGAGGAGGAGGATGAGGAGGAAGTGGAAGAAGAGGCAGGGAGGCAACAAGGTAGACAGGCCCTGTCTGCCAGTGCTCTGCGTGATCAGTTGATTAATGAGAGATACCAGTAACCTCCCCATCCACCAACAGCCCCACACTCCTTACCTTTCCTCTCCCACATGACCATCAAATTGTCCTCCTTGTTACTTCCTCCCTCAGCTCATTGCAGAAATGAAAACCACCACCAAATACAAACTCATAACCACATTTATAGATTTACACATCAAATGATTCAAACAAACTGATACTATTCACCCTTGTGCATTCCCTCAGTGCCTGTTGTTTGTGTGCCTTTACCTATCCTAGTGCTCCTACGAGGTGCATCCCCAGTGGCTGGAGCATGGGTGGTGGAAGGCTGCTGACCTCCAATGGAGGAGCGCGCAGATGGCCTTGGAGGACGACCTCGAGCAGCTCTGGGCCAGGAGGGCCCGGTTTCAGACTGCACCATCTCGGCCTGGTCTGTAGCAGTTTTACCTAGCTGGCTGACAGGCAACAACAAGGGCTCTGGTGGAGTGGCAGGGGTGGGAGCAGAAATGCTGTCGTCCTGAGAGAGGACAGCAGGTTCGACTGCCATGGCGTCACTGCCACTATCCCGGGGCGGCGCCTCAGCGCTCCTGGTGATCAGCTGGAGAACGGATTGCTGGAGTGCTGTGATGCCCTGGAAGCCCCGTTCCACACTGGTCCCCAGAGCCACGATAGCAGCAGTCTGAGCTTCAAATGCAGCAGTCAGACCTTGGTGGCAGCTGTTTGTGCTGCGATGGAAGCTGTGACATCGGTCATCAGACGCTGCATCATGGTGGGTTCCACAGGTGCGCTAATGGAGGTGACCACCCGTTCCATGTGGGAAAGGATGGGCTCCAAGCTCTGTGCAAAGCCCTGTGCCAAGTTAGGGCTGGACTCCTCCACACCCCTTGACATTGTGCGCAGGCTTTCCAGTGCCCCAAGCATTTGTTGGTGTACGCCCGTCAGTCTTCTTCTGTAGCCTGGCCCATTGAAGTCGTCATCTAACTCATCTGCAGCAGAACTAGTGAGCGACCTCGCCCTCCGGCGAACTGATACCTGCGGTAACCGTTCTCCTCACCCCCCCGCCCCCCGCCGGCTCCTGTGCACTTGTGCCCGGTGTCTCACCACGTGCAGTTCCCTCCTCTATCCTAGTCTCTAAACTACATGCAGTGTCAGTCTCTGAGCTGGTGGATGCAAGTGTAAAATCGAGTGACGGTGTGTCTTCATCATCACTGTTGTCTTCCTCTGCCTCCTCTGACTGTGCAGATTCCAGTTCTTGGGTATCTGAAATGACAAAGGGACACGGGTTGAGTTATGGCGCAGGGAGAGGAGAAAGTAAGACGTGTGTGCTGACACCATCTGCAGCACGTGAGTCAGAAAAGATTGTGGGATGAGGGGGAAGTGAGAAGGAGGATTAGGTATGCAGAGACCCCCATCATCGATACCTCCAGCACCGCCAGTGGCCACGGCCTCAGTGATGTCCCTTCTAATGATCGCTAACACTGTCTCCTCCAATGGGGTGAGGACGTGTAGGCGTGCCTGTCCTCCCCCAGTTCTTTTTTGCTACCTACTGTTGTGCGTCACCTTCTCCTGAAAGAAAGAGGGAAGTCTGTCAGTGAGTGTCCTGCAAGATGTTTGGGTGATGTGGCTGTCATGGTTGAATAGCTTCCAGTGTGTGTGAGACCTGAGAGTTGTGGGTGTGCGGTTTGCTATGGTGGTCATGTGTGAGGGTGAGAAGATGCCTCTGCTTTGAAGAGTTACATACTGATTGAAAGAGTTTGTTGGTAGATGGGTGACGGGGTGTGTACTGCGTGGAGCAGTGGATGAGGCTAATGGTGTAGTTGGTAGGAGACACCACTTGACAGTTGAACTCACTCACCTTGACCACTCGTGTCAAAGCATGGAACTTCTTCCTGCACTGCATCCACGTCCGTGGTGTTATGCTCCTGGCATTGACCTTGTCCGCTACTTCCTTCCACTGCCTCTTGAGCACATGCCTGGAGGGCCTCCTGCCCCCTGTGGATATAGGATGCCCCTCCTTCTGTCGACCTCCTCCACCAAGGCCTCTAGTGCATCATCCGAGAACCTTGCTGCACTCTCTCTCACAGCCAATGGCGCAGCCATTCTTCACTATATTCCATCACAGATTTACTTCCCAATGGACTTTCAGCACTTCCTGCAGCCACAGCGCACCTCCCCTTTAAGAGGTGCAGGCTGCCTTTAAGTAGTGCCAGCCACTCCTGATATTGGGGCCCCCTGCTGATGCGCACAGCCAATCAACAGTGCAGGTAGCGCTGGCTGTACGCACCAATCATTGAAATTATCAGGCAGCACGAATGTTACGTGCTTCCTGCATCGCTACGACCGGGCGTGGGTTAATCGCGCACCCCCTTCTATGTTTTAATGACCCTCTGTATGAAAATATTTCTAATTTCCCCCTTTGTTCTTCTAGTGATAATCCTGAGTCTATGCCCTCTTTTTACTGATTCGCCTAACAATGGGAGAAATCTTTCAAATGTGGCACAGTAGCACAAGGATCAAACGATCTTATACACCAGGGTCTGGCAAAGTAACACTGAAATGCCCTTCATGTTTTACTCTGCAATCGCTTCTATTGTGTCCTCTCCTGTACTTCCCTTGGAGACCAATTCAGAATATGGGGTTCCAGTCTTCTGCACATGTTGACCTACAGGACAGTGAAGGAAAATGACAACATAAACCAAAAAAAATTGAAAAATTACAAAAGTGGTGGGTGTGAGAATGTCACAGTGGCCTGAGAAGTGATGCTGAGCCATGCATCAATGAGTTTACATTGTATTCTGTCTTGTTACAAGCATTCTGGCGCATTACATTGTTCAACACATTGATTGGGCCAGAAGATGAAGGACTTAATCTAATTGTCAAACAATCAGACGTACAAAAAATATGGTTTGTGCTACTATTGGTTCTATGGGGAGTCCAGAACAAGGGGGCATGACCTTAAAATTAGAGCTAAGCCGTTCAGGGGTGACTCCAGGAAGCACTTCTTCACACAAAGGGTAGTGGAAATCTGGAATTCTTGCCCCTAAAAAAGCTGTTGAGACTAGGTGAATTGAAAATTTCAAAATTGAGACTGATAGATTTTTGTTAGGCAAGGGTATTAAAGGATATGGAACCAAGGTGGGTAAATGGAGTTAAGATATAGATCAGTCATGATCTAATTGAATGGTGGAACAGGCTCTAGGGGCTGAATGGCCTACTCCTGTTCCCCTGGAGGTCATGAACTGCATGTCAACAGTCATTGGATTCTGTGAAGGTAAAAGGGCTATCATCTGGGCTGGAAATCTGGGTGCTATGATTTGCCTCAACACCTATATTCTAGGGAGGGGGGAAAATCAGCCAAGGTTCTTGCTCTTGGTCAATATCCAGTCACTGCTGCTCTACATTGGGTCAGGACAAGGTTGGGCTCAGCTGTGACACTTTTCTTGGTTAAATAGCTTGTCAACGCTCATCGTTTCGGCTGATTATGAAGAATAGGCACTTGGGTGAAGTAATAGAGGATGAACCAGGCCCAACATGAATCTGCATTTACAGATAAGGAAAGAAAAATTGGAAAATGGAATCCCCCCCTAAAAAAGTAAATTATATTTTACCCTTAATCTGTTACAGTTCCTAGGATATTGTATTTTACTGTGCAGCACATAATTATAGTGTATGTTCCAATACATAATTTATCATAGTGTTTGCCATGGGGAGTCCAGCAATGCAGTTGGGAAAATGTTTACGGTTGCTTGCTTATTTCCTCCAATTGCAGAATATTTTAGTTAAGTGCAGTCGCAGGATAGATATGGGTGAGAAAGGTCCAGCAGTCATAACATCCAACTGTTCCTTCCTTAAATGATTTCAAGTTTTTGCCTCTGCTGCCCTATTTGGGAGTCCATTTCATGATGACTCTTTGTATGCATGTCTTGACATCAGTCGTAAACTTGCCTTTCATCAGTTTAAATTTGTGCCTCTCTGTATTAGTCAGTGTTCTGAGTTTACCATTTCTCTACCATTAGTAGATTGTCGGTGTTGCCCACAGTCAGTTGAGGACTATCATATATTAAGATCATAACATTTCAATAATATAAGTATAATTGTAAGATATTAAAATTATAATCAATAAAATTCAGTTAAGTTCGAAGGAACAATAACTTGTGAAAAATCCCTTGAAAAATTAATTTTAAAACATTATTTTTTTCACATCTAAATTATAGAATTAAAATTCTATATTATATATTAAATTAGTAGAATTATTCGAGGAAAGATCTAATGTTCCTCTTTACACCTGTGGGAAATTGACGGGGTCATTTTATTTTTAGGTATTCAAATTAAGTTGCTATGGATGGGGGGCAGGTTGGGAAGAAGAGGCACCGGGAGTAGGGGGCGTTGCTGTCAATGGGGTGTGGGGTAAGTGGTCACAGCAGGAGCAAGCAGGGCAGGAAGTACCGGGTGACATTGATTGGGATTCAGGCAGTGGCAGGAAGGATATCATTTAACATGCTGTTGTTGTACAGTAATTAAATTAAAAACCTATATCTAACATTTTTTTTCAGTTTGAGGGGTGCACATTGAATTGAAAACCCATTATAAGTACCTGTTAACCCCACATGCTGTGATAATCATTTTCAATGTTAAAGGTTTCATGTTTCCCTGTCACGCACAGTAGCTGCTCGTGCATAGTGAGAGTCCACATCCATTTGCAGGCTTGGACCACTGGGTGGCACCACAAGTAGATGTTTCTGTAACTTAAATGTCATTTTTTTTCTGATTTTCCCCTTCAAGTAAGTTTATTATTTACATTTCATTTTATAGCTTATATTTCAAAATTTTACATTTTCCATTTGCTGTTGAGTTTTTTCCTTCAACTCTCCCAAATATGGGCCCCCATTTTGCCTTTCCATTCCCCCGGTTGCCAATTGGCTGCCCGCTACCTGTCACCCTGTACCCATGGCCCTGGGGTGAAACAGAATAGGGGGAGAGGAGAACCTGAAGGATAGAAATCTGTAACAGGAGCTCCATATAAATAATTAAAGAAATAAAAATGCAGGGTTTTAGCAATCACTCCAAGGAGAATGTCTGTTACTTTTTATCTAAAAATGCTCAGTGCCTGAGATGTTTAATATTGCCCTGTGCTGGAGTAGCTCTGTTCCTGAGGTGTTTAATATTGGCCCCGCACTGGAGTAGCTCTGTGCCTGAGGTGTTTAATATTGGCCCCGTACTGGAGTAGCTCTGTGCCTGAGATGTTTAATATTGCCCTGTGCTGGAGTAGCTCTGTTCCTGAGGTGTTTAATATTGGCCCCGTACTGGAGTAACTCTGTGCCTGAGGTGTTTGATATTGGCCCCGCACTGGAGTAGCTCTGTGCCTGAGGTGTTTGATATTGGCCCCGTACTGGAGTAGCTCTGAGCCTGAGGTGTTTGATATTGGCCCCATACTGGAGTAGCTCTGTGCCTGAGGTGTTTGATATTGGCCCCGTACTGGAGTAACTCTGTGCCTGAGGTGTTTGATATTGGCCCCGCACTGGAGTAGCTCTGAGCCTGAGGTGTTTGATATTGGCCCCGTACTGGAGTAGCTCTGAGCCTGAGGTGTTTGATATTGGCCCCGTACTGGAGTAGCTCTGTGCCTGAGGTGTTTGATATTGGCCCCGTACTGGAGTAGCTCTGAGCCTGAGGTGTTTGATATTGGCCCCGTACTGGAGTAGCTCTGAGCCTGAGGTGTTTGATATTGGCCCCGCACTGGAGTAGCTCTGAGCCTGAGGTGTTTAATATTGGCCCCAGTTCTTCCACAGAAGATTTAAAAAAAATAATATCAAAAATGGTGCGATTTTTTAAAAGTACAATATCTAAAACATACAAACATCTTTAGATCCATGCACTGCTGCTATGGCACCATTGGAATCATGTTCTTCCATTCCCCGTAGGACTCTGCTAGGGCTCTGTCTGTGACTAGGCTGCTCATTTTCCAGCCTGACATGTCATGGCTCTTCAGGACATCCGCCTCCTGCAGACACAAAGCTTTTTGCCCAGAGCTGTGATGACGTGAGTTGAATTTGGATTGTGCAGTCTGAGTATGTGCAGAATACTTAATTTCCCAGGATGTGTCAGTGTCATTCAGTCAGCTGTGTTGATGGAATATTTTCCCTTAGATTCTAGCAGTTTCTGCCCGGTAGTTTTAATTCAAATAATTTTGAAAAACAAGAGGACAAACTTTAATAGTTTTATCAAGATAAAGTTTTTCTTGACTTTTTTGTCAGCGAGAGTGAGAAAAATGACAGTGTACTAATTACACACCTGTTGTACTTTTTGCTTTGCATTATATAAACTTTAGCAAGTGAATGAAGCTAAGGGGTAAGATAGAGTGGGATGAGGTAGAGAGGGAGGAGAGATAGCGAGAGTGTCTTTCTTTACGTCAATGTTAGTTTAAATTTTCAAAAACAAAAACAACAACAGTTGAATTTTGAAGCCAATTATCTCGCCTGCGTTTTGTTGACAGTAGGAAAGATAATTGCTTACACCTGTGAGGCACAGGTTCTAATTGTTAACACTTTTAAGACAGAGAAAGAGATAGATAGAGAGAGACACACAGATGGAGAGACAGGCAGTAAAGTGCCTTCATTCTAATTTGATTAAAAAAAACACAAGTAAGTTACATTTTGAAAGGAAACAAAGCCTTTTTGAGGGCACAGAAAGGCAGTGTAGGAGATGGGAGGGGAGGAGGGAAACGGGTCATGGGTGAGGGGGCCTTTACCCTCTTGCCACCTGCGAGGTGAAGTGGGGGCAAAGTGATGCTGAATTAAGGGTGAAGAAAGTGACAGTAGAGTGTGGCGGAAAGGAAGGATACGGTGATTGGGCAGGTAGTTCGAAGGGAAAAAGGGGAGGGGCTAGCAGGGAAAGGAAGCTGGTGGGTGAATGGGGCTACGATGGGAATGAGGAGGTAGGGAAAAGCATGAGTGATTGGGGGAGGGAATGAGAAGGGAGCTACTGAGGGCCACATGTTCCCCACCAATCCCCAGCCCAAATTTAACCTGCAGCCATTGGTGGCTACTTTCCCTGCCACACCACACCACACACCACACCACACACCACACCATGCCATCTTACACCTCTCACCAAAAGGGAAACAACAAAAAACGGAGTGAGAAGCTGAAGAGTTAGGGAGAGAGAAGGAGGAAAGAAAATAATGAGATAGAAACAAGAGGAGAGAACTAGCAACAAGAAGACAACAGATCCAGGAAGAGAGAGAGAGACCATAATTCTCTGACTTACATATGTAACAACGTGGAAGATTGACTAGTATTAAAATTAAAATAAATTTAGAAACTATCTGCTACACTTCCAGTATTTGGCAAAAGCAGGGGTGATTACCAATAAAACTGAGATTATTAATGAGTGGCTGGCAATATGGTTTGAAAGCAACAATGCTCCAACCCTCATAAATAACTGCCAAATAACCTCTCAATCGCAGCCCCTCTTTACCCTTCCCACATCCGATCGCGGCCTCTCTTCCCCCACCTCCCGATTGGCGTGGACCGTCCCCGGGGGTCCCCGGCTGCGGCCTCCTGCCGCTGGTGTTCCCTCTCGGCCGCCGGCCAAGCTGTCCATTTCCTGGCCGCCGGGAGCTAAAAAATGTTAATTTGGTCCTGCCGTTAAGTCCGACAGGACCTCCGCGTCTTTGGCCGTTTTCAGCCGCCCTGCACCCTCCCCGTCTCCCCGTAGATATCAGGGCCAATATTTCAGTGATTGAGTGGTCAATTTATGGAACAGGCTCCCTGGGGAGATGGTGGAAGCAGTTAGTATTGATTCATTCACATGCAACTCAGATAGAGAACTTTCAGAAAATAACATTTTGGGATACGGTATATGAGTAATTTGAGACATGCCATGCAGTAAGTGTATCATGCTTGGGAGGATCAGGTGACTTTGGACCTATGGTTCCCAAAGCTTCCAACCACTGCGGTTTTCCTCGCGTCATGTCTCGGTCTGTTTAGACTAATTGATAGATATTGATTACCATGAGCTGAGGCAGTACTGCTATGATGCTTGTGCAGATCAAGGAAACCTGTTAGAGGAACAATACAGTAATGTTGGAGGATTTTTAAGTTGCAGGTAGATTGGGAGCGAAATAGCAGAAAACAAATACTGTAGATGTATTGAACACTTTCAAGATAGTTTCCCAAAGTAGCATGTCTTCAAGCCAATAAAGGAGCAGGTGATACTCTGTGTATTAATGAGTAATGAGACAAAAATAATTTGGGAATTTGATAGAAATAGAAACCATAACACGATTGAATCCTTTATCAGGTTTGAAGGGGAGAAAGGAGAATCACAAACCAAGGTTTTGGCCTGAAACAAAGCTAACTTTGAAATGGATGAGAAGGAATTAATTGTAATAGGATGTGAGAAATTGTTATTTGGTAAATCTACGGACCAACAGTGAAATCTACTCAAGAAGGTAATCGGTGGATTGTAAAACAAGTCTATAGCCCTGAAATCCAAAAATATACTTCTGAGTGGTGTAACAATGATCTCCGAGAGTGGTTAGGACCAATATTAAACAGAAGAAGAAGGATTATTTAAGGGTGAAGAATGGGAGCAAGAATGAGGACTGGGAGGATAATACAAAGCAATAAAAGGAGACCAAGAAAATAATAAGAGTTTTTTTTATAATCGCACCAAGGAGACGAGAGTGGTGAAGGAGAAGGTGAGCCCATTAAAATCACATTTTGGAATGACAACAGCAAAGGATAAGGATACGATTGAACTGTTAAGTGAATACTTCACTTTAGACTTCATAATAGAGAAAGCGGATACGATACTAGTGGTCCAGGGAAGAGCAGAGATTGGTATGGTACAGGTACGGTAGCATAGTACTGGACTAGTACCATGTTACTGGACTAGTAATTCAGAGGCCTGGACTAATAATCCGGAGACATGAATTCAAATCCCGCCATGGCAGCTGGAGAATTTAGATTCAATTAATTAAATAAAATCTGGAATTAAAATACTAGTATCAGTAATGGTGGCCATGAAACTACTGGATTGTCATAAAAACCCATCTGGTTCACGAATGTCCTTTAGGGAAGGAAACCTGCCGTCCTTACCCGGTCTGGCCTATATGTGACTCCAGACCCACAGCAATGTGGTTGATTCTGAATTGCCTTCTGAAATGGCCTAGCAAGCTACTCAGTTGTAAAATCTCGCTAAAAAAAGTCATAATAAGAATAAAACCTAGTAAAATTGAAGTCAATGGGAATCAGGGGGAAAACTCTCCAGTGGCTGGAGTCATACCTAGCACAAAGGAAGATGGTAGTGGTTGTTGGAGGCCAATCATCTCAGCCCCAGGACACTGCTGCAGGGGTTCCTCAGGGCAGTGTCCTAGGCCCAACCATCTTCAGCTGTTTCATCAATGACCTTCCCTCCATCATAAGGTCAGAAATGGGGATGTTCGCTGATGATTGCACAGCGTTTGGTTCCATTCGCAACCCCTCAAACAAGTCAGGAGTGTGATGGAATACTCTCCACTTGCCTGGATGAGTGCAGATCCAACAACACTCAAGAAGCTCGACACCATCCAGGACAAAGCAGCCGGCCTGATTGGCACCCCATCCACCACCCTAAACATTCACTCCCTTCATCATCAGCAGACAGTGGCTGCAGTGTGTACCATCCACAGGATGCATTGCAGCAAATCGCCAAGTCTTCTTCGACAACACCTCCCAAACCCGCGACCTCTACCACCTAGAAGGACAAGGGCATTAGGCACATGGGAACAACAACACCTGCACGTTGCCCTCCAAGTCACACACCATCCCGACTTGGAAATATATCGCCGTTCCTTCATTGTTGCTGGGTCAAAATCCTGGAACTCCCTTCCTAACAGCACTGTGGGAGAACCTTCACCACACGGACTGCAGCGGTTCAAGAAGGTGGCTCACCACCACCTTCTCAAGGGCAATTAGGAATGGGCAATAAATGCCGGCCTCGCCAGCGACACCCACATCCCATGAACGAATAAAAAGCAGAGATTGGTGAGGGTAGAAATTAACAGGGATTCGTGAAATCTGAAAAATTGTAACGGTTAAACCAATGGGATTGAAGCTGGAAAAAGCTCCAGGCCTGGACGGTTTCTTCCTGAGGGCTCTACAAGAAATAGGTATGGAAAGTGGGGATGCATTTGTTACAATCTTAAGAACATAAGAAATAGGAGCAGGGGTAGGCCATACAACCCCTTGTGTCTGCTCCGCCATTCAATAAGGTCATGGCTGATCTTCCACCTCAACTGTACTTTCCCACCCGATCCCCATATCCCTTGATTCCCTTAGTGTCCAAAAATCTATCAATCTCAGTCTTGAATATACGCAACGACTGAGTATCACAGCCCTCTGGGGTAGAGAATTGCAACGGATCACAACCCTCTGAGTGAAGAAATTTTTCCTCATCTCAGTCCTAAATCTTCCAACCATTGCTGGATTTGGAGATGGTATCAGAGGATTGATAGGTAGCAAATATTACACTATTATTCAGTAACAGAAGAAAGGACTAGCCAAATAGCTATAGGCCAGCAAATAGTGGGAAAATTGCTAACATCCATTGTTAGGGACAAAGTAAGTGAGCACTTCAAAAAGTATAAGACGATTAACGAGAGTCAGCAAGATTTTGCAAAAGGAGGTTATGTCTAACTAACCTAACAGAGCTCTATGATAGAGTCACTGAAGTAGCAGATAGAGGAGATTTAATGGGGGGCATACACATAGGATTTTCTAAAGGCATTTGTTAAGGTTCTGAACAATGAATTATTAGCTAAAATTAAGGTGCATAGAATTAGAGGCAACCTTGTGGCATTGGTAGGATCTGGTTAAAAACTGGGATAAAAGGGGCAGATTGATAAGTGGTGTCCCTGATGGATCAGTTCTGGGGCTCCAGCTTTTCACTCTTTATAAATGACCTCAATTTGTGAATAGAGGGGAGTATTTTCAAGTTTGCAGATGATACTAAGCTGTAGTGAAATTGTGTGGTTCAATGTAACAGTTAGTGAGGTAGTACACTTTGGAGGTAAGAATGACAGATTGACAGATGGGAATATGTTTTAAACGGAGAAGCACTGAAGTGGGGGGAGGGATTTAGGAGTCCAGGTACATAAGCCATTAAAAACCAGCTCACAGTGATCAAAAAGGCTATTGAGATACTGTGCTGCATCACAAGAGATCTGAGGACCAATAATCCAGTAAAAAGTACCACCGTACTTTGGGCACAGAAGGTCAATAACAATAGGCGCTTAAGAAGTGGTCCAATTTTAAAATTACTTTTTTTCTCCTGGTGGCCCTCTTATTGTAATATTTTGGATTATCTCTCTATGTTTCAGCTTCTGCATTTGCTCAGCAAAAACAGCAATAACAACTTGCATATATATATATATAGCGCCTTTAATGTAGTAAAACATCCCACAAACAATTCTTGAAAGCAACCTTTATGTCCCATTGGATTTTTAAAAAAAAATTGGCGGCACTTTAAGGGCAGTCAGCTGCTGGCGATGAACAGTACGATCCTCGTGACACACCCAGTGCAACCCGGGGTACTACATGTACTTAAATGAGCTGACTTTGCGCTATCGTGCAAGGGCGCGCAGCACCTCAAGAACAGTGGTCCCAGTGTTGGGACACAGTGCCAGTGGCACTGTGTTGGGACCGTATTATCCACCCTGTAAAATATAAAATCCAGTCTGCAGACCTGTGGTCAGACCTCATTTGGATTACTGGAGTTTTGGGTCCCTCACCCTAGGAAAGATTTGTGGGCCTTGGAGGGATTCCACTCACGATTCACCAAGATGATACCTCGAATGATGAGAGACTGGGTAAACTTGTGTTATATTCTATAGCGATGAGGAGGTTAAGGAGAGATTTGATTGAGGTATTTAAAATGATGAAGGGAATTGGCAGGGTAGAGAGGGAGCAAGGAATCGAGAACAAGGAGTTGTAATCTTAGGATTTGAGCTAAGGCGATTAAAAGTAAATAAAAGAATCACAGGGTAATGAGAATGTGGGATGCTCTGCCCAGAAAGCCATAGGTGCAGAATCAACTGAGGAGTTTAAAAGGGAGGGGGGGTACTTACTTGGGAAATAAGGGCTATAAAGGACCTGTAGAAAAGGTGTGGATTAAAAAAGCTAAGGAACTGGCAGAGCAGTTTTGTTGGGCAACTGGCTTGCTCCTGTTCCTCTGCTCCTATTAGGAATCCCACAATTAACTTCAATGCTCTTGGATTCGGGAGAGGAAAAATCGGCTGGAATTCCCACTCCTGATCACCGTCTAGTGACTCCTGGTGGGAAATGTGCATGTGTGTGTATGTCAGGTCTGGGTTCAGCTGTGATGCCCTGCCCATAATCCAACAGCCTGCCAATGGTTACACATGAAGAATGACCACTTGGGCAAGGTACTGGAGGGTATTGGCCGTGCATGGAACCATACCTGGCAAGAGTCAGCAGCTTTAGGAGAGAAAAGGAGGAACAATGTGAAAAAATAATATTAAAAAAAACTGCTCCTATGGTGTATACCTATTTGTGCAAGGGAGGGCAGGAGGTACTATATTGTACCTGAGGTCACGGCATTTTGTGCAAACTGTAAAAGTGTAGACCTGAAAGCTAGGATTTTAGGGCCACAGTATCACTATAGGATATAGGGACTGTTATGGGTGCTTGTGTTCTTAAGCTTGCGGTTAGGGATTCCCTCCCTGTCCTCCCACCTGGGGCTCTGTAGTGATTGGAACTGAGTTCTGAATAACACTGAAGACATCCTCCTTCGTTGGCCTTCTAAATGCACAGAGCTAGTTCAGCACGTCGGCAGTGAGTACATACATATGATTGGGGCACTTTTGCCATTTGAGCATTTTCTTTTCGTCTGTACCATCATGTAAAATCATTGGCAGCGTGTCCATGATTTCCCGATATATGCGACCAGTGGGTGAGGCTCCTCACCAATAGCGGAAACTTGGAAAATTGGCCCCTAAGTACGTTCCCTTTATCCCCAAGATTTCTCCTCTCCTTAAGGTGCTGGGTTATGTGGGCACTGCCCACTCTTTGGTACCTTACTTAAGTGGCCATGCTTTGTTTCATGTATGAGGGAGGCAGTGTGTGTCGGCTGGCTAGTCAGCAAGTGGAATTTATCACCGCTGAGCCTGATTTAATGTGCCCATATGTGCACTTGCCAGCAGGGGACACTAGCAATGAAGAAATACTTTTATAGAACAATCTTTCACGTCATTGAATTGTCTCAAAGCATGTCAACACCATGGTTTACTTTTTGGAGTACGGTGACTGATGATGCGAAACATAATGACAACAACAGTTCACAAACAGCAATGAAATAAATCTGTTTATTTTACAATGTTTGTTGAGGGGGGACTGTTGGTTGCAACACTGGGATTATTTCCTGCTGTCCTTCAAATCTTTAACATTCACCTGAACAGAGAGATGAGACTGCCACAGAACCACAAATTTATCTCATTTTTTTTAATAGTTAAGTATAAAATGGAGATTGTCCCTAAATTACAAAAAGTGTCAGACAAACACTTAATCTGCAGGAGACTGAAGCCATCGTCTTCGGACCCCGCCACAAGCTCTGTGCCCTTGTCGCTGATTCTGACCCCTTCCTGGCCACTGTCTCAGGCTGATCCTGACTGTTCGCAGCCTCGGCATTGTATTTGACCCCCAGCTTTGTTTCCAACCCCATATTCTCTCCATCACAAAAACACCTATTTCCATCCTTCATAGCATCACCCGCCACTGTTCCTGCCTCAGCCCATCTGCTGCTGAAACCTTCATCCAGGCCTTTGTCACCTCCAGACTCCACTATTCCAATGCTCTCCTGGCCGGCCTCCCATCGTCCACCTTCTGTAAACTTCAGCTCATCCAAAACTCTGCTGTCCGTTTCCTATCCTAGACCAAGCACCGCTCACCTGTCCACCCCTGTCCTTGCTGACCTACATGCGTTTCTGGTCTACCAATGCGTCAAATTAAAAATGTTCATCTTTGTGTTTCAATCCTTCAATGGCCTCGCCCCTCCCTATCTTTGTAACTTCCTCCAGCTCTACAACCCCTCCCTGACCTTTCTGTTTCTCTGGCTCCAGCCTCTTGTCCCCTTCCCTTCGTGCCTCGCCCCACCATTGGCAGCTGTGTCTTCAGCCACCTGGGCCCCACGCTCTGGAATTCCCTCCCTCAACCCCTCTGCCTCTCCTCTTTTATGACTCTCCTTAAAACCCACCCTTTTGACAAATCTTTGCTCACCCCTAGCCTAAAATCTCCTTTTTTGACTCTGTTTATTTTTTGATTGTGCCCCTGTGAAGCGCATTGGGACATTTTTCTCCACTAAAGCTCATGTAAACGTGCAAGTTGTTGGGAGGACAGAAAAAGCTGGGTAAAAGAATTCTCTTTGATCCTTGTGATGGCAGGGGAACATGTTTGCAGCCGATACTGTGTACAGCTTGATGGAGTCGGGCTCTCTCAGGCCCCAGCTCCTAGACGTCAGTGACCCTAAGAGCCTCAAGAGTACTCGTCTGAGCTGCAGCAGCTTCGTGGCTTCACGTGTTGTTCCCATTGCAGAGCAAAGTTGTGCAGCATACAGCAAATCACACTGATCAGAGATATTCTCTCTGGGCTGTACTGCAGGAAACCACCAGGCCTATTCAGTTGGCAGAAGCGTTGCTTGAACAATAATCTGCACAATGAGAGCTTGGGTTGACTGCTAGACCTGGTTGTAGTGCAGTTTGGCTGGTGAGTGGGGGTTCCTTAGTGGAGTCATGAGCTAAGTGTGCAGGGGTTAGCCCTTGTCCCCAAGCAGCCAGATTCTCACTTGCTGCACAGGGTCAAAGAGTGGGAGGATGGAGGATTGGTGCAATATGAAAATGTCATGGCAGCTGCCAGGAAAGTGGGAACAGACTTGAATGATGGGTTGCTGGTGATCAGGGAATGGAAGCCCTTGTGGTTCACGAAGACAGCAGTTTCCTTTTCAGGAGCCTTCATGACAATGTGTGTGCAGTCAATGATGCCCTGGACCTGGAGGAAGCCTGCAAAATGTGTGAACTCCAGGGCCCTATCCTACTGTTTCCAGTTGTCCATGGGCAATGTAATGAACTTGTTTGCTTTACATGGCATCAGTCACCCTTCATGCAAGCATGAACTGTAGACTGACTGATGTTGCAGATATCCTCTGTTGCAGCCTGGAAGGAGCTGTAGTAACTTTGACTGCAACAGGAAATGCAGTGCCAGCTGTGGCAGTGGGTTGCAGGTCTGGTTGCAAGAGGTGACACAGGTCTGAGACTGCCTCCCTACAGAGGCACAGCCTCCTTATGCACTGTTCCTCCGAGAACTGCAGGAATGTCACTTTGGGCCTATGCATCCTGTTGGGGAGGGGTAAGGGCATCTGTGAGCTCTCCTTCTCTGCGGCCTCCATATTGTCCTATCACCTGTTGCTGCTGCTCCTCTAGCCAGAATGGAATGGCCAAAAGAATTGTCATTTTCAGAAACACTCAGTACCCCCTTAAGCTTGCTGAAGATTGACCAACCACTACAACATAAAACACAGAGATTCGGCACCAAGAAATACTATGAACTAACAGCAAGGTGTCTGCCAAATGTTTCCAGCAATTTAAAGGCCAGCAGGTGAGCGCCCCTTTAAGTAGTGGAATGGGTTGCCTCCCGCCCTGCACTGCCCATGTTATGTACTCGGGTTTAGGAAGGAGCGGTGGCACCATAGGGCCCTCATTTTAATATATTAATTGGGCCCCTGCTGGTCTTAGATGGGAGCACTAACCACCTAAATCGAGGCCCACTGAAAAATGGCAAACGGGTGGCCCTCCATCATAAGGTCAGCCATTTAAAAATAAACTATTTTTGTCTGCCTGTCGCCCCATTCAGGCCAAAAACCGGGGCGGTGGGCAGAGGAAAATCGGCCCTGTAGTGCCTCAGCAGTACCAGCACTTCCAGTAGGCACGAGCTGACACAGACACAATTGTTTGTGCTGGGGGAGGAAGGGGACACACGTCAATTTCAGATCCTCATTAAAGATTCCGCTTTATGCATTTATTTTGAAGGCCACACTTTGCAAAGAACAGCATGTCAAGCAGATTTGCACACATCATTGAATACCAAGGTTTTTTGAATTTAGAGTGAGATTATTGAACAGATACAATCTAAGTTACAGTGTTATTTTCTCGATGCAATGTATTGCACTGTATTCCAAAAGTAATTCATTGTGTGAAGTGTTGGCTTTTTGATCTCCTTAAAATGTTTTGAGCCAAAGCTGGATGATTGTTGCAAAATGGAAGTTGCATGGGAACCGGCCATTAACTTGGCTGTTACAGTGGACGTGCTCACAAACCAGCTACACATTCGATGGAGTATAAGCCCCTTTTCGTTCATGCAAGTCTTTGCAATATACCTAAATCCCTGGGTGGCCACATGGGTGTCATCGGTTACCCCTTGTTCTTTGGGAAATCCATCAATGCAGTGAAGTTGAGTAGCCCTGTCATGCTGCTGCTGCTGTTCAATGGACAAGGAAGTGAAGATGTTTGTACAACCCTGCAATGCATCCAGTCACCTAAGAAATTCAGCAGTGCGGTGAAATCAGTGCATGGCAAAGCGGCTGATACTGCAAATGTCTCTGCAGGAGCCTGGAAGCAGACAGGCCAGGCCGAGGGATGCGGGCACCTCAACTGCCACTCTGAACCAGAGTCTATAGAGGCTGGGCCTCTGGGTCATTGCCAGAAAGCGAAGCCTGGGCCTGTCGATACAGTTGGTGCCATTATGGTCTGTGTGGCCCATCTGCCTCAGGTGTCACCTGATATCTCTGGCAACCTACTTCATTCTTTTCTATTAAATCTCTGCCCGGAGCTCACAAAAAGAAATGAAAAGGGTTTAGTTCCTGATGTGCGACAACCTCGCTGGCCTTTAACAGCCATTTGAAATGGGGGAAATTAGCCACTGCATGTGCAGTGAGTGAAAGCAGAAGGCTCTCTCACTAAGTAGTATTTATTACAGACTTGCTCTGATAATGAAGGTATCTGCTGAAGATTTGAAGCCAGCTCTTAATAGGGATTTGATTAATAACGCAGATTGGCCTGGATTTTAACATGGAGCTGGGAATAGAGCGGGGGTGAGGGCGGCGGGGGGGGGGGTGATGGGGGAAGTCTTTGGTCGTGAAACTCAGACGTGAAGTGTGCGTGTCAGAATCTGCGATTACAACTTAATTGAAGCAATAAATTTCTTCTTCCAGGCTTCGTGTCTCCAAACTGCACGGCGGGTGTACTGTGCACCCGATCTGAAGTCCACTATTTAAAAGGCCAATGCAAAAATGGATTTTGGAGGAGAAAGGAGGAAATTAAGCAATGGATTCACATAGAGCAAGGCAGCACCCAGATTCACAGAAGCTTCCCTTGAAGTACTGCTGGGTGCAGTCAGGTCCGTGAGGGAAGTAATCTACCCCACCAATGGGAGGAAGACACCTGGTTCTGCCACCAAGAAGGCGTGGCTGGAGGTGGCAGAAGAGGTGAGTAGCAGCACGGTGCCCAGGTCTTCACTGCAGTGCAGGAAGAAGTTTAATGACCTAACCAGGTCAGGAAAAGTGAGTACAGTTGCTGATTCACCTACAACCTATGTTGTATAATACCACCCCCCCCCCAACTCTGTCTTGCCAAGCATACTCCATCACATCACTCCTCACGCCCACTAAAGTTTCAGCAGCACCCATCCTTCACTTTCTATCCACTTCCTCACCTCCCCATGTGTCCATCCACCGCTGCCACTCAGCAAATCCTTACACAATGTGATGCATCTGTCTGATAGTCACCAGCACCCATCACCCATTGCACTGCATCCATCAGGTGAATACGTGACCTTCAGTCACTTACAGGTCTGTACTTTCACCCCTTATAGGAGGAGAGAGTGCAAAACGCAAGGAAGAGGGCGAGGACTAGAGATGGTTCTCCACAAATAGTCCCGCTCACAGATGCAGAGGAGGACGCCATGCAAATAAGTGGCACGTCTGCATCTCTCTCAATCGGAGATGGAGAGACTGGGAACCCGCAGATGCCTGGTGACAGAATTTAAACATCTTTCACACACATGATGACTTTATTTCCTCACTGACTAACTGAACTATGAGAACACGGAGTAGGGTGATTGACAAGATTGGTACTTTGCCATGACTAATTCATATTACTTTCTTTTGACTTCCAGAGCCGTCGGGCGTACAAGAATAATCAGTGGAGATTCATGACAACGATTTCTCAGAGGAGCTCGTTCCTTCTGAGGGTGCACCGTTACAGGATATACAACCATGCATCCGTGCATACAATAACACCAGGTGGGCTTTCACCTGGTGATTCACAATTCACAAGTGAGGACAAGTTGGCAGGGGCAGCTGTGGAGAGACCAAGTTGGGGGCGCACTCCTCTCCAAGCTCTGCTCAGCTGGACACAGATGCTGAATGCCAGGGGCCATCATTGAGAATAAGAATGATTGAGGTAGAGCTGCATCTTTGCAAGGTACTGGCAAACATGCCACGCACACTCACCACAATAGCAGAGAGGTTTGAGGAGTCCAACTCCAACAATAGTAAATTGTTGTCCCAGGTAATGTCGAGAAGTTCTGCGATGGAGAGAGTGACCGCTTCCGTGGAACTTCAAGCACGGCTCTCAAATGAGTCTATGCAGACCATGACCGCAGCCATGCAGGAGATGCCTGCCACCTTAAACAGGATGATAAATACCTTATCTGTGGCTTTACAATGCGTCACTGCTCTGCACCAAGTTGCTCTCCAGCAGAGTGGTAGAACTGATGTTGCACTGGCCTGGGAGCGGGATGATAAGAAACAGAACATGGAAGTGGGAACTCCACTCAAAGCGCTCCCACGTCTCACCCGTTGTCCCCACCACCCCCCCCCCCCCACATTCAACCAATACCCGACATGCTCTCTCCTCTCCTGATGGCTGAGTCTGCCCCTACACAGGTGCTGGTGGAGCAGTCTTTGGCAGGGCCCTCAGGGGCTCCAAAACCCAAAGGTCGTAGGCCTAGAGCATCTCAGCAGCCAGTGCAGGGATCTGAGCAGCCTGCCTCTACCTCTGCTGAAGCCGCAGAGGATGCACCATATAAATGGGGGGGAGTGGAGGGGTTTGGTTGTGGTGATGGTGGTGGGAGCCGGCTTGATTATTTCAATGTCTCCTTTTTCCCACTCTGTGAGAACCTGTGCGATATGAGGGCATCCCTGGCATCCCAGGCAGTAACGTACGCAGCTGGTCTGGCTACGGATGCCCCATCTTCATATTGCTCATCCTCCTCCTCCTCTTCTTCAATATTGTCGTCATCATCAGAGGATGCCGGATGAGTGCCTTCGTCTTCCTCCACCTCTAAACCTCCCTGCTGTGCTTTGTTGTGCAGGACTCAGCACACCACTTTGATTCTCAATGCCCTCACTGGCGAATACTGAAGGGCGTTTCCAGACCTATCCAGGTACCTGAAGTGCATCTTCACACATGCTGATGACTTGCTCAATGACACACCTGGTGGTAATAACGCTCTGATTGTAGTGCTCTTGTGCCTCATTGGTGGGGTTTGTAAGAATATTGGAAATAGAGACAAATTGACATAATTTTGTTAATGCTACTAACCATCATGCCCTGCAGGCTGTGCTGTGTATTTTGTTGAGTGTGTGGCTTATTTTGCTGAATTGTAAACTGTTAACCTTTGACTAAAATTTCTAAATATCTCTATAACCTCCTTCAGCCCTACAACCCTCCAAGATTTCTGCACTCCTCCAATTCTTGCCTTTTGCGCATCCCTGATTTTAATCGCTCCACCATTGGCGGCCGTGCCTTCAGCTGCCTAGGTCCTATGCTCTGGAATTCCCTCCCTAAACCTCTCCGCCTCTCCACTTCTCTCTCTTCCTTGAAGACGCTCCTTATAGCCTACCTCTTTGACTAAACTGTTGGTCACCTGTCCTAATATCTCCTTATGTGGCTCAATGTCAAATTTTGTTGGATAACGTTCATGTGAAGCGTCTTGGGATGTTTTACTACTTTAAAGGCGCTATATAAATGCAAATTGTTGTTGTTGTAGTGACTGACACCTGTTATCGTCATTGTGAGGCAAGACAGCTATGTGGTAAGAGGAACAATGACCCAAAAAGCAGAACAATAATCCAAAGATAGACATAAGATCAGATAAGATGATGAGATAGCTAGAAGAGTGCGGTCAAACAAACTGGCCACTTTGAAAAACAGCCTTGCAAAAGTTGTTTTGATTAGATGAGTCTTGTTGAAACAAGCTGACCATCTTGAATTGTTGAAAAACAACTTTGTTAATCTATAAGGGTCCACATTTGGCATAAGGTTCCAGCCAGGGGGGACATAAAAACCCAACGTATTTTGAGCATGGGGCAGAGGAATCAGCGAAGGCCGCCCAGCTGTCAGAAGAACACCTGACTATCAGAAGAATACGTCACTGTCAGGAAACTTGAAACCACCATGTTGCTAAGTTAACGAACTCTGCCCAGAGATCAAATGGGATAATATTGTTTTGATCTTTGTTGTCCAATAATTGATACTTTTACATGTTTGATTTAACTATTAATAAATGAGACATCAATTACCATTTGGTGTTACTTCCAAACCTGTTACAAAATTGCGACCGCGGCAGGCCATAACTAAACAATGTTTCATGTTGACATAAAATCAAACATCTAAAAGAAAATAGCTTAAAAATCGACAGAGTTAATTTGATCACAGAAGACACAAATTGTTCAAATTCCAGAACTGAGGTTTTGTTTTAGTATAAGTGATCATGGCAAGTGTCCATGAAATGTTAGAAAAGGAACCGAAAACAACTAAAGGGGTCCGACGAACCTTTGGAAATAATCTCCAAAATAGTGGAGAAGGATGAGGGTTATGATTCGGCCATAGAATGGGTTATAGAAGTTAGAACATGGAAACAGGCCCTTCGGCCCAACATGTCCATGTCGCCCAGTTTATACCACTAAGCTAGTCCCAATTGCCTGCACTTGGCCCATATCCCTCTATACCCATCTTACCCATGTAACTGTCCAAATGCTTTTTAAAAGACAAAATTGTACCCGCCTCTACTACTGCCTCTGGCAGCTCGTTCCAGACACTCACCACCCTTTGAGTGAAAAAATTGCCCCTCTGGACCCTTTTGTATCTCTCCCCTCTCACCTTAAATCTATGCCCCCTCGTTATAGACTCCCCTACCTTTGGGAAAAGATTTTGACTATCGACCTTATCTATGCCCCTCATTATTTTATAGACTTCTATAAGATCACCCCTTAACCTCCTACTCTCCAGGGAAAAAAGTCCCAGTCTGTCTAACCTCTCCCTGTAAGTCAAACCATCAAGTCCCGGTAGCATCCTAGTAAATCTTTTCTGCACTCTTTCTAGTTTAATAATATCCTTTCTATAATAGGGTGACCAGAACTGTACACAGTACTCCAAGTGTGACCTCACCAATGCCCTGTACAACTTCAACAAGACATCCCAACTCCTGTATTCAATGTTCTGACCAATGAAACCAAGCATGCCGAATGCCTTCTTCACCACCCTATCCACCTGTGACTCCACTTTCAAGGAGCTATGAATCTGTACTCCTAGATCTCTTTGTTCTATAACTCTCCCCAACGCCCTACCATTAACGGAGTAGGTCCTGGCCCGATTCGATCTACCAAAATGCATCACCTCACATTTATCTAAATTAAACTCCATCTGCCATTCATCGGCCCACTGGCCCAATTGATCAAGATCCCGTTGCAATCCCAGATAACCTTCTTCACTGTCCACAATGCCACCAATCTTGGTGTCATCTGCAAACTTACTAACCATGCCTCCTAAATTCTCATCCAAATCATTAATATAAATAACAAATAACAGCGGACCCAGCACCGATCCCTGAGGCACACCGCTGGACACAGGCATCCAGTTTGAAAAACAACCCTCTACAACCACCCTCTGTCTTCTGTCGTCAAGCCAATTTTGTATCTAATTGGCTACCTCACCTTGGATCCCATGAGATTTAACCTTATGTAACAACCTACCATGCGGTACCTTGTCAAATGCTTTGCTGAAGTCCATGTAGACCACGTCTACTGCACAGCCCTCATCTATCTTCTTGGTTACCCCTTCAAAAAACTCAATCAAATTCGTGAGACATGATTTTCCTCTCACAAAACCATGCTGAGGATCAAGTTCGAAATAAAATGATGAAGGTGAGAGTTGGCAAAAGGACCCTTAAGTGGGCGGCAAAGTTGTGTGCACTTAAGTGTGAGGAACGTATTAAACAATTAAAACAGGAAAATGGGGGGGGGTCGCGGGGGGAAGGCTCTGCTGCTGGTGGTGATGGTGATGGGAGCCGGCTTGATTATTTCAATGTCTCTTTTTTCCCACTCTTTGAGAACCTGTGCAATATTGAGGGCATTTCTGGCATCCCGGGCAACAGTGTACACAGCTGGTCTGGCAATGGATGCCTCATCTTCATATTACTCATCCTCCTCCTCTTCTTCTTCAATGTTATCGTCAACAGAGGATGTCGAACAACTGCCTTCATCCTCCACCACCCCTAAACCTCCCTGCTGTGCTTTGTTGTGCAGGACTCAGCACACCACTCTGATTCTCAATGCCCTCACTGGCGAGTACTGAAGGGCGTCTCCAGACCTATCCAGGTACCTGAAGTGCATCTTCACACATGCTGATGGCTTGCTCAATGACACACCTGGTGGTCATATGGCTTTGGTTGTAGTGCTCTTGTTCCTCATTGGTGGGGTTTGTAAGAATATTGGAAATAGGGACAATTGGACATAATTTTCTTAATGCTACTAACCATCATGCTCTGCAGGCTGTGCTGTGTATTTTGCTGAGTGTGCGGCTTATCTTGCTGAATTGTAAACTGTTAACATTTGACTAAAATTTCCTCCAACTAAATATTGGGAAGGCCGAAGCCACTGTCTTCAGTTCCTGCCACAAAGTCCGCTCCCTAGCCACTGACTCCATCCCTCTCCCTGTCCACTACCTGAGGCTGAACCAGACCATTCAGAACCTTGGCATCTTATTTGACCCTGAGATGAGCTTCTGACCACATATCCGCTCCATTACCTAGACCGCCTACTTCCACCTCCGTAACATCACCCGTCTCTGCCCCTGCTTCAGCTCATTTGCTGCTGAAACCCTCATCCATGCCTTTGTTACCTTTAGACTTGACGATTCCAATGCTTTCCTGGCCGGCCTCCCACCATCCACCCTTTATAAACTTGAGCTCATTTTAAACTATGCTGCTCGTATCCTAACTTGCACCAAGTCTCATCACCCCTGAGCTCGCTGACCTACATTAGCTCCCTGTCTGGGAACGTCTCAATTTTAAAATTTTCATCTTTGTCTTCAAATCCCACCATGGCCTCACCCCTCCCTATCCCTATAACCTCCTCCCCTACAACCCTCCGAGATCTCTGCGCTGCTCCAATTCTTGCCTCTTGCACATCACCGATTTTTATCGCTCCACCATTGGTGGCCATGGCTTCAGCTGCCAAGGCCTTAATCTCTAGAATTCCCTCCCTAAACCTCTCTGCCTCTCCACTTCTCTCTCTTCCTTGAAGACGCTCCTTAAAATCTACCTCTTTGACCAAACTGTTGGTCACCTGTCCAAATGTCTCCTTTTGTGAATCGGTGTCAAATTTTATAACAACACAAGAAATAGGAGCAGGAGTAGGCCATATGGCCCCTTGAGCCTGCTCTGCCATTCAAACAGATCATGGCTGATCTTTGACCTTAACTCCACTTTCCTGCCCGATCCCCATTACCCTTGATACCCCTAGAGTCCAAAAATCTATCTATCCCTGCCTTGGATATACTCCAACAGTTTTATTTGAAAATCACAAGCTTTCGGAGGCTTTCTCCTTTGTCACTCATCTGCCGAAGGAGAAAGCCTCCGAAAGCTTGTGATTTTCAAATAAAACTGTTGGACTATAACCTGGTGTTGTAAGATTCCTTACATTTTTACACCCCAGTCCATCACCGGCATCTCCACATCTTGAATATACTCAACAACTCAGCATCTACAGTCCTCTGGGTAGAGAATTCTAAAGATTCACAACCATCTCTGTCTTAAACGACCGACTGCTTATCCTGCGACTATGTCCCCTATTTCTAGACTCTTCAGCCAGGGGAAACAACCGCTCATCATCTACCTTGTCAAGCCCCCTCAGAATCTCATATGTTTCAATTAGATCACCTCTCATTCTTCCAAACTCCAGAGAGTATAGGCCCATTCTACTCAACCTTTCCTCATAGGACAACCCTCTCATCCCAGGAATTAATCTAGTGAGCCTTTGTTCCACTGCCTCTGAGGCAAGTATATCCTTCCTTAGATAAGGAGACCAAAACTGTACACAGTACTCCAGGTGAGGTCTCACCAAAGTCCTGTACAATTGTAGTAAGACTTCCTTACTCTTGTATTCCAATCCCCTTGCAATAAAGGCCAACATGCCATTTGCTTTCCTAATTGCTTGCTGTACCTGCATGCTAACTTTTTGTGTTTCTTGTACCAGGACACCCAAGTCTCTCTGAACACCAACATTTACTAGTTTCTCATCATTTAAAAAATATTCTGTTTTTCTATTCTTCCTACCAAAGTGAATAACCTCACATTTCCCCACATTATACTCCATCTGCCACCTTCTTGCCCACTCATTTAACCTGTGTATATCCCTTCATAGACTCCTCACAGCTTACTTTCTCACCTAGCTTTGTATCATCAGCAAACTTGGATATATTAACACTTGGTCCCTTTATCTAAGTCATTAATATAGATTGTAAATAGCTGAGGCCCAAGCACCGATCCTTGCGTCACCTCACTAGTTACAGTTTGCCAAGCTGAAAATGACTCATTTATCCTTACTCTCTGTTTTGTGTCCATTAACCAATCCTCTATCCATGCTAATATGTTACCTCCAATCCCATGAGCCCTTATCTTGCGTAACAACCTTTTATGTGGCACCTTATCGAATGCCTTTTGAAAATCCAAATATACTACATCCACATATTTTGTTTGATAACACTCCTGTGAAGCACCTTGGGATGTTTTACTAATTTAAAGGCGCTATATAAATGCAAGTTGTTGTTATTGTAGTGACTGACCTTTGTTACTGTCATTGTGAGGCAAGACAGCTATGTGGTAAAAGAGGAACAATGACCCAAAAAGTAGATCAATATTCCAAAGATAGCGATAAGATCAGGACAATGATGAGATAGCTAGATGAGTGCGGTCAAACAAACTGGCCATCTTGAAAAACAACCTTGCATAAGTTCTTTTGGGTAGACGAGTCATGCTAAAACAAGCAACTTTGTTAATCTGTAAGGGTTCACATATGGTGTAAGGTTTGTGCCAGGGGGGACGTAAAATCCCAACGTCTTTTGAGCTGGGGCAGAGCAATCAGCGAAGGCCGCCCAGCTGTCAGAAGAACACCTCACTATCAGAGGACTACCTCACTGTCGGGAAACTTGAAACGACCATGTTGCCAACTTAATTGTGAACTCTGCCCAGAGGTCAAATGGGGTAATATTGTTTTGATCTTTGTTGTCTAATATTTGATACTTTTACATGTTTGATTTAACTATTAATAAATGAGACATTGATTACCATTTCGTGTCAAGTCCGAATCTGTTACAGATTCCTCACAGGTGTCATGAGCCAAGTTTGAAGGAGGTATCCCTTGTCTCCAACAAGCCACCCCTTAAGTTTGTCTCCTGTTTGGAAAAGGTCTGGAATGCTGGACTGCCGCAGTATAAACACATCATGACAGCTCCCAGGGAATCTGGCGCTTACCTGCATGAATCTCTTCTTGTGGTTGCACACCAACTGTGCATTGATGGTGTGAAAACCCTTTCGGTTCATGAAGACTCTTGGCTCATGTGGTGGTCCTCTGATTGCCATGTGTGTGCAATTGATTGTGCCCTACACCTGTGGGAAGCCAGCCAGAGAGGTGAAACCGACTGCCCGCTCATTCTGGCCGTTGTGGACGCAGGGGAAGTTCAGGTAAGTGGAAGCCTTGGCAAACAACCTGCCTTACACATTTATGTGCAGACGACTGATACACCTGGGATGTCTCCCGTCACGCCCTGGTAGGATCCAGAGGCAAAGAAATTGAGGGCAGTGGTGACTTTTACTGTAACGAGCAATGCATGGCCACTCGGCCCGGCAGCGAGCAGCTCTTCTTGAACGAGGCTGCAGATGTCTGCGACCACCTGCCGGCTCAGTCTGAGCTCTGCTCCTCAGATGGGTCTTGGAAGCTCAGCCTCTGCCTGTAGACCCTCTCATGTGGGTGGTGTCTCCTGTGACCTCAGCCCCACTGTTGCCCCCCTCTCTGCTGTTTTGCTCTCAGCTCCTCTCTCTGCTGTTCTCCAGATCTTTGTTGTGCACCTCTCTCTCTCTTGTGCACCTGCAGATCCCAACGACCCTGCAGTGGATGGTCATGTTCTTCCTCCTCAGATGTCCTCTGGAATACATCCATTGCGTCCCACCCCCCCCATCCTGATCTTGTTAGTTTGAAAGGCTCTAAAGTTTTGAAAAACTGTCTCAACACAAGAATTCTCTGTCGAACACTTGCCAGAGGGAATTGAAACACCAGCTGCAATAATTGAGTTTTTATTCAAATGGGGCAATCACAAGTTTAAATATCCATATAGACTGCAGCTCAATCTCACTTCAGTTTCACTGGTGAGATTCACGAGCTTCGGGAAACCTATGCTGGAGTTGTTAAACATAAAGTTCAGTCACATTCAATTGAGAAACACCCACTTAACGTCTCACTAGGACGTTAATTGATGAGATAACTACCTGCCCGTCTGAAATCATTAAGGTCCCGACTGCAGCGAGTAGGTTAATCGCACGCATCGACACGTGCCTCGGTTAAACCCGGAAGTGGGCGTGTTGGAACCGGGTTGCGATCGGGCTACAAAAATCAATGATTTTCACTCCCCACCCACCCACAACCCACCTGTTCTTGGGGGTTAAAATTCCCCCCGTAGCGTTTCATGGCTGACACCACTATTCCCGGCCAGAATAGAGATGATTGGGTAATTCCCCCGTCAATCATGCTTGGACACTGCACTGCTGTAAGTGACAGGGATTGATTTTACACACATAATTTGTATTATGTAAATATCCTCCATTCACTGCATTTTGCTGGAGAAATCACCGTGCTTTTCGGTCATGAGTTTGGTTTCCTCTAGTTCTTAGAAACTCTTTTCAAATAGACTGTTTGCTGTTTAAATAGACTCTATTTGCTGAGTAAATGGACTTTGTTTGCTTTTCTGTTGCTGAGTAAATAGATTGTTTGCCGTAAGTCCCGTTCATTGCTAACCTGATACGCTGGAATGTGTGCTTATTACACATCATAGCTTGCATCATTTTGAGCAACTGATCTAGTTGTCAGACTGGATTATTTGTTGAAACAGATGTGTAATTCCTTATACTTTAGAAAGAAGAAGACATGCATTTATATAGTGCCTTTCATGACCTTAGGACAGCCCAAAGCGCTTTATAGCCAATGAAGTACTTGAAGTGTATTCACTGTTGTAAGGTAGGGAAACATAGCAGCCAACTTTGCACACAACCAGCTGCCACAAACAATAATGAGACAAATGACCAGACAATCTGTTTTAGTGATATTGGGTGCACTCATTGAGTTGCACAAGTCAAATAACCAGTGCATTCAGTATCTGGCTTGATCAACATAGAGCCTAGGTTTTCATACTGGGACTTCTGGAGCCTAATGAGCGCACCAGATGATCCCAGGGAGGCTGTTAAATTTTGGGCTGCCATTAAATATTTGTAATTTGTTGAGCTGATTGCATGTTATTTCTATTACTATATATTGATTAAAAAACACTGCATGGTTTTCCCTTGATAGCTAACACAGAAGTTAGCACGTGGATCCTCAACAATATGTCAATGTTTGCAGGGAGTCCTCGGAGGTTTGTCAATATTTTCAGGGGGCCTCTGGCAGTGTATCAGTATTAGTAAGGGTTCCATGGGTGTGAGTTAATATTTGCAGGGGGCCACCATCAGTTTTTGCAGGGGCTCCTGGAATTGTTTCAATATGGCATAAGAACCACCAGCTCTATTTAAAGGGATCATGCAGGAGTCACGCTGGATTATTTATTCTGGCTGTTGGTGCAATTGTATGAGTTTTTGGAAGTTTCCTATACTTGGCTAAAGTTGCAATATTCTATAGAGAGTGGCCTGGCTGGTCGTGCAGCATTTTTAGTGGCATTTAAAATAGCACGCTGTAAAAAGTTGCTTTCAGACATGGGTATCCTGCTAGGGCTTCCTCTGGGAATTGAACATGACTGGGAGCATGCAGAGAGGCCTCGCAGAGCAGGACAAGCTGCTAGAAGAAGGAGGAGGAGGCACAGGGCACTCAGCAGGAGGCCATATCCAAGGAGGGTCTTCAGGGACCAAGGAGGAAATATTGGATAGGGGCCGTTTTTGGGCGTTGGTAGCGTGATGTGCTATTACCCCGCGCCCAACGGCCCCTGCGCAGGCAGGACGCAAGTTTCAGCCCACCCCAGGACTTACCTGCAATCGGCGTTCCTTTCCAAGCCGTGCAGGTGGAATCAATGCAATTTGCACTTTCCACCACCAGAGGGGGGCTCAATCTCTTAAAGGGAGGATGTTTCTTAGAAATCTCTTAAATGTAGTTGGTACCTGTTATTTGCTGAAAATAACAGTCTACTGTCTGCACGGAGTCTGAACAGAGATCAGACATTGTACACGTAAAACACAGATACAGGTCCCATCCCTATATTTACACACTGATGAATTATGTTAAAACATTGAATAAAGGTTGCGCACTACTAAATCCCACATCCTCCAATCTCACCAATCTGCCGATCTGAGTTTGTACCAGGTCTGCGAGGGTGTGTGCATCAAGGTTCTCTGCTGATGCACTAGAGGCCTTGGTGCAAGAGGTGGACAGAAGGAGGGACATCCTATATCCGCAAGGAGGGATGGGGTGGGGTGGGGTGGGGGGGGGGGGTGCACAAGGCCCTCCAGACATATACTCAAGAGACAGTGGGAGGCAGCGGGGGACGAAGTCAATGCCAGGCGCAGAGCATCATGAACATGGATGCAGTGCAGGAAGAAGTTCAGTGCTTTGACATGAGTGATCAAGGTGAGTGAGGTCAACTGTCAAGTAGCGTCTCCTGACAACTGCACCATGCACTACACCCCCATCACCCACATACCAACAAACTCACTCTTTCCACCAGTACTCAACTCTTTCAACCAGATGCTTCCTCTCACCCTTGCACATTACCACTGTTTCAAGCCGCCCACCCACAACTCACAGGCCACACATACTGGCAGCTATTCAACCATGACAGGCACATCAACCAGATACACGTCCCGCTTTCTTGCAGGAGAAGGTGGCACATATAAGGAGGCAGCAAGTGGCAGTGGCATTTAGCCCTTTGAGCCTGTTCTGCCATTTAATGAGATCATGGTGGACCTGTGACCTAACTCCATATACCCGCCTTAGCCCCATATCCCTTAATACCCTTGGTTCACAGAAATCTATCAATCTCAGATTTAACATTCATGAGCAAGTGAGCTAGCATCAACTGCCATCTGAGAAGAGCGTTCCAAACTTCTCCCACCCTTTGCGTGAAGCATTTCCTAACTTCACTCCTGCATGTCCTGGCTCTAAATGTTAGTCTATGTCCCCGCGTCCTAGTATTCAAATGTAGGAGATCTCCAAAAACAGTTACAAATGTCTCGGCAGCCAGAAGCAATAATCCAGCCACTAACCTGTAAATCCTGCATGGTCCCTTTAAGTAGCGCCGGTGGGGGGTCATAGAATCATAGAATCATAGAAGTTACAACATGGAAACAGGCCCTTCGGCCCAACATGTTCATGTCGCCCAGTTTATACCACTAAGCTAGTCCCAATTGCCTGCACTTGGCCCATATCCCTCTATACCCATCTTACCCATGTAACTGTCCAAATGCTTTTTAAAAGACAAAATTGTACCCGCCTCTACTACTGCCTCTGGCAGCTCGTTCCAGACACTCACCACCCTTTGAGTGAAAAAATTGCCCCTCTGGACCCTTTTGTATCTCTCCCCTCTCACCTTAAATCTATGTCCCCTCGTTATAGACTCCCCTACCTTTGGGAAAAGATTTTGACTATCTACCTTATCTATGCCCCTCATTATTTTATAGACTTCTATAAGATCACCCCTAAACCTTCTACTCTCCAGGGAAAAAAGTCTCAGTCTATCCAACCTCTCCCTATAAGTCAAACCATCAAGTCCCGGTAGCATCCGAGTAAATCTTTTCTGCACTCTTTCTAGTTTAATAATATCTTTTCAATAATAGGGTGACCAGAACTGTACACAGTATTCCAAGTGTGGCCTGGTCCTCCAGGCATTCTCAGAGACTTTGAGATGGTCGGGGTTAAGACTGTGCATTGAGTTCAGCGTTAATCATGGTGATTGGACTCTGTTTCATAAAGGTCAATGGGACACATATGCATATCAAAAAGGAGTTATCATGTTTTTTAGGTGTCTATCATTTTAAATCAGCGTCGCACACTGATTGAAGCCATTTTCTCCCTACTTTACATGATTCCAATGTTCGTTATCTGCGCTTGCACTAACTCCTATGCCAAGATGGTGTCTGGTGCACGTCACACTGGAAACATACGTGCGCATCCATGATGCCATCTTGGAAGTCGGAGAGGCCGTGTAGCACTGAAACAATGGGCGCTACACGGCCCAATTTAGCGCCCCAATTCTCTTACCTCAACTTCAGCGACGACCAGTGCATCAGACGGCTGCGGTTCACTAAATAGGTCATGACTGAAATTTGTCAACTGCAGCCTCAGAGCAGAGCAAGGGCAGCATTACCTGTGGCTGTCAAGGTAACCGTGGTGCTTAATTTTTACGGCTCTGGCTTCTTTCAGGCTGCTGCTGGATGTTTAAGCAACATCTCGCAGTTTGCAGTGCACTGCTGTATAAGGGGGGGGGGGGGGGGGGTCACTGAGGCTCTGTACGCACTCAGAAACAGATTAATCTCATTCCCTCTTGCCAGAGACAAGCAGCAGGAGCGAGCATGATGGTTTGCTCACATTGCAGGCTTCCCCATGGTGCAGGGTGCCATTGACTGTATGCATATTGCCCTGCGTGCTCCACACCTGAACTCGGCCATATTCATGAACTGAAAGGGATTCCACTCCCTCAATGTGCAGCTGGTGTGCGACCACACGCAGCGCATCATGCAGGTCAATGCCCGCTATCCTGGCAGCAGTCATGATTCCTTCATTCTGCAGCAGTAAAGAGTGCCACCTATATTTCAACCAGCACAGCAAGTCAAAGGCTGGCTACTGGGCGACAAGGGTTATCCTCTCATGAAATGGCTCATGACTCCGGTCAGGACCGCACGCACATGTGCACAGCAGGCCTACAACGAAAGCCATGCTGCCACAAGGAACATCATAGATCACACCATAGGCATCCTAAAGCAACGCTTCCGCTGCCTGGACCACTTTGGAGGAGCCCTGTAGTATTCAGCTGAGCAGGTATCAAGATTTGTCATTTTATGCTGCACAACCTTGCCATTATGAGGGAACAGCCCTTGCTACCTCCTATCAGACGAGAATCTGAGCAAGAGGAAGAAGAAGAAGAGATGGAGGAAGAAGTGGAGGAGGAGGAGGAAGGATTGGAGTACAAAAGAAAGGAAGTCTTATTACAATTGTACAGGGTTTTGGTGAGACCTCACCTGGAGTACTGTGTGCAGTTTTGGTCTCCTTTTCTAAGGAAGGATATATTTGCCTTAGAGGCGGTGCAACGAAGGTTCACTAGATTAATTCCTGAGTTAAGAGGGTTGTCCTATGAGGCAAGGTTGATTAGAATGGGCCTATACTCTCTGGAGTTTAGACGAATGAGAAGTGATCTAATTGAAATATATAAGATTATGAGGGGGCTTGACAGGGTAGATGCTGAGAGGTTGTTTCCCATGGCTGAGAGTCTAGAACTAGAGGGCATAGTCGCAGGATAAGGGGTCGGCCATTCAAGACTGAGATGAGGAGGCATTTATTCACTCAGATGGTTGTGAATCTTTGGAATTCTCTACCCCAGAGGGCTGTGGATGCTGAGTTGTTGAATATATTCAAGGCTGAGATAGACAGATTTCTGGACTCTAGGGGAATCAAGGGATATGGGGATCGGGCAGGAAAGTGGAGTTGAGGCCGAAGATCAGCTATGATCCGATTGAATGGCATAGCAGGCTCAAGGGGCCATTTGGCACACTCCTGCTCCTATTTCTTCTGTTCTTATGTTCTTATGAGGTGCAGCAGGAAGTAGAGAAAGAGGCAGGAAGGCTACAAGGTAGACAGGCCCTGTCTGCCAGGGCTCTGCATGATCAGATTATTAATAACTGATACCAGTAACCCCAATGACACTTCCCCATTCACCAATAGTCCCAAATTCCTTACCTTTCATCTCTCACATGACCATCAAATCGTCTTCCTTATGATTACACATTACTTACTCCCTCAGCTTATTGCAGAAATAAATGTCAAGGGGCATAGAGGAGTCCAGCTACCACCAAATACAAATTCAAATTCACATTTATAAATTAACCATGAAATGATTCAAACAAACTGATACTATTCACCCTTGTGCATTCGCTTAGTGCCTGTTGTTCGTGTGCCTTTACCTATCCTAGTGCTCCTACGAGGTGCTTCCCCAGTGGCTGGAGCATGGGTGGTGGAAGGCTGCTGACCTTCAACTGAGGAGCATGCAGATGGCCCTCTAGGCTCAGTGCTGCTTGACGAAAGGTCTTCAACCTGAAACGTTAACTCTGTTTCTTTCTCCACAGATGCTGCCTCACTTGCTGAGCTTTTCTAGCATTTTCTGTTTTTATTACTGGAGAAGCTGGGATTGTTCTCCTTCGAGCAGAGAAGGTTGAGAGGAGAGTTGATAGAGGTGTTCAAAATCATGAGGGGGTCTAGACAAAGTAGATAGAGAAACTGTTCCCATTATCAGAAGGGTTGAGAACCAGAGGACACAGGTTTAAGGTAATTGCCAAAAGAACCAAAGGCGACATGAGGAAAAGCTTTTTTTACACAGCGAGTGTTTATGATCTGGAATGCACTGCTTGAGGGGGTGGTGCAAGTGGATTCAATTGTGGCTTTCAAAAGGGAATTGGATAAGAACTTGAAGGAAAAGAATTTGTAGGACTATGGGGAAAGGGCGGGGGATTGGGACTAGATGGATTGCTCTTACAAAGAGCCGGCATGGGCTCGACGGGCCGAATGACCACCTTCTGTGCTGTAACCATTCTATGATTCGATTCTATGATTCAACATAACCTCCTTGCATTTGCACTCTATGCCTCTATTCATAAATGATGTGGAGATGCCGGTGATGGACTGGGGTTGACAATTGTAAACAATTTTACAACACCAAGTTATAGTCCAACAATTTTATTTGAAAATCACAAGCATTCGGAGGCTTCCTCCTTCCTCACATTCACCTGACGAAGGAGGAAGCCTCCGAAAGCTTGTGATTTTCAAATAAAATTGTTGGACTCTATTTATAAAGTCCAGGATCCCGTATGCGTTTTTAACCGCTTTCTCAACCTGTCCTGCCACCTTCAAAGATTTGTGCACATATACCCCCAGATCTCTCTGCTCCTGCACCCCCTTTAGAATTGTATCATTTAGTTTATAGCGCCTCTCCACATTCTTCCTGCCAAAATGTATCACTCCACACTTCTCTGTATTAAATTTCATCTGACATGTGTCCGCCCATTCCACCAGCCTGTCTATGTCCTCCTGCAGTCTATTACTATCCTCCTCACTGTTTACTACACTTCCAAGTTTTGTGTCATCTGCAAATTTTGAAATTGTGCCCTGTACACCCAAGTTCAAGTTATTAGCATATATCAAAAAAAATTGTACTTACAATTCCCGAGTTCAAATTATTAATGTAAATGGTGAACAACAGTGGTCCCAGCACTGATCCCTGTGCAACACCACTTCCCACCTTTAGCCAATCTGAGTAGCTACCCTTAACCCCTACTCTCTGTTTTCTGTCTTGCAGCCAGCTTGCTATCCATTCTGCTACCTGTTCCCTGACTCCACATGTTCAGACCTTAGTCATGAGTCCACAATATGATACCTAATCGAAGGCCTTTTGAAAATCCAAATATATTACGTCCAGTGTATTACCCTTGTCTACTCTTTCTGTTATTTCTTCAAAGAATTCAATAAGGTTGGTCAAGCACGACCTTCCCTTTTGAAATCCATGCTGACTACTCTATTTTGTTTTCGAGATGTTTTTCTATTACGCCTTTGAGTATAGATTCCATTACCTTTCCTACCACCAACGTTAAGCCAACTGGTCTATCGTTCCCTGGACTTGTTCTATCTCCCTTTTTAAATATAGGAATGATATTAGTTGTCTGCCAGTCATCTGGCACTATTCCCTTTTCCAATGAATTTTTAATGTATATATATGTAATAGCGTCTCTACTATCTCTTCCGTAACTTTTTTTAATATGCGCGGATGCAATTCATCTGGATCAGGGGTTTTATCCTTTCTAAGTTTGATTAGTTTATCAATTATCCCACCCCTTTCTATCTTAAATGTCTACATCTTTTTGTCTCTGGGTACTTGTGCCAAAATTGGGAGAGCTGTCCCACAGACTAGTCAAGCAACACCCTGACATAGCCGGACTCACAGAATCATACCTTTCAGCCAGCATCCCAGACTCTTCCATTACCATCCCTGGATATGTCCTGTCCCACCGGCAGGACAGACCCACCAGAGGTGGTGGTGCAGTGATATACAGTCAGGAGGGAGTGGCCCTGGGTGTCCTCAACATTGACTCCGGACCCCATAAAATCTCATGGCTTCAGGTCAAACATGGGCAAAGAAACCTCATGCTGATTACCACCTACCGCACTCCATCAGCTGATGAATCAGTCCCCCTCCATGGTGAGCACCACTTGGAGGAAGCACTGAGGGTAGCAAGGGCACAGAATGTATTCTGGGTGGGGGATTTCAATGTCCATCACCAAGAGTGGCTCGGTAACACCACTACTGACCGAGCTGGCCGAGTCCTGAAGGACATAGCTGCCAGACTGGGCCTGCAGCAGATGGTGGGCGAACCAACATGAGGGAGAAACCTACTTGACCTCGTCCTCACCAATCTACCTGTCGCAGATGCATCTGTCCATGACAGTATTGGCAGGAGTGACCACCGCACAGTCCTTGTGGAGACGAAGTCCTGTCTTCGCACTGAGGACACCACCCAACGTGTTGTGTGGCACTACCATCGTGCTAAATGGGATAGAATCAGAACATATCTAGCAGCTCAAAACTGGGCATCCATGAGGCACTGTGGGCCATCAGCAACAGCAGAATTGTATTCCAGCACAATCTGTAACCTCATGGCTTGGCATATTCCTCACTCTACCAATTCCAACAAGCCAGGGGATTAATCCTGGTTCAATGAGGAGTGTAGAAGAGCATGCCAGAAGCAGCATCACGCGTACCTAAAAATGAGGTGCCAACCTGGTAACGCTACAACATAGGACAACATGCATGCTAAACAGCGCAAGCAACATGCTATAGTCAGAGCTAAACGATTCCACAACCAACGGATCAGATCAAAACTCTGCAGTCCTGCCACATCCAGTCGTGAATGGTGGACTATTGAGTGGGCAATTAAACACCTAAGGTGAGGAGGAGGCTCTGTAAACATCCCCATCCTCAATGATGGCAGACTCCAGCATATGAGTACAAAAGACAAGGCTGAAGCGTTTGCAACCATCTTCAGCCAGAAGCGCCGAGTGGATGATCCATCTCGGCCTCCTCCCGAGATATCCACCATCACAGAAGCCAGTCTTCAGCCAATTCGATTCACTTCACGTGATAACAAGCAACGGTTCAGTGCACTGGATACAGCAAAGGCTATGGGCCCTGACAACATTCCGGCTGTAGTGCTGAAGTCTTGTGCTCCAGAACAAGCTGCGCCTCTAGCCCAACTGTTCCAGCACAGATACAACATTGGCATCTACTCGACAATGTGGAAAATTGCCCAGGTATGTCCTGTCCACAAAAAGCAGGACAAATCCAATCCGGCCAATTACCGCCCCATCAGTCTGCTCCCAATCATCAGCAGAGTGATGGAAGGTGTCGTCGACAGTGCTATCAAGCGGCACTTACTCACCAATAACCTGCTCACCGATGCTCAGTTTGGGTTCCGCCAGGACCACTCGGCTCCAGACCTCATTACAGCCTTGGTCCAAACATGGACAAAAGAGCTGAATTCCAGAGGTGATGTGATAGTGACTGCCCTTGACATCAAGGCAGCATTTGACCGAGTAAAATTGAAGTCAATGGGAATGAGTGGGAACACTGTCCAGTGGCCGGAGTCTTACCTAGCACAAAGGAAGATGGTAGTGGTTGTTGGAGGCCAATCATCTCAGCCCCAGGACATTGCTGCAGGAGTTCCTCAGGGCAGTGTCCTAGGCCCAACCATCTTCAGCTGCTTCATCAATTACCTTCCCTCCATCATAAGGTCAGAAATGGGGATGTTGCTGATGATTGCACAGTGTTCAGTTCCATTCGCAACCCCTCAGATAATGAAGCAGTCTGTGCCCGCATGCAGCAAGACCTGGACAACATCCAGGCTTGGGCTCATAAGTGGCAAGTAACATTCGCGCCAGATAAGTGCCAGGCAATGACCATCTCCAACAAGAGAGAGTCTAACCACCTCCCCTTGACACTCATCGCCGAATCCCCCACTAGCAACATCCTGGGGGCCACCATTGACCAGAAACTTAACTGGACCAGCCACATAAATACTGTGGCTACAAGAGCAGGTCAGAGACGGGGTATTCTGCGGCGAGTGATTCACCTCCTGACTCCCCAAAGCCTTTCCACCATCTACAAGGCACATGTCAGGAGTGTGATGGAATACTCTCCACTTGCTTGGATGAGTGCAGCTCCAACAACACTCAAGAAGCTCAACACCATCCAGGACAAAGCAGCCCGCTTGATTGGCACCTCATCCAGCACCCTAAACATTCACTCCCTTCACCACCGGTGCACAGTAGTTGCAGTGTGTACCATCTACAGGATGCACTGCAGCAACTCGCCAAGGCTTCTTTGACAGCACCTCCCAAATCCATGACCTTTATCACCTAGAAGGACAAGGGTAGCAGGCACATGGGAACAACACCACCTGCATGTTTCCCTCCAAGTCACACACCATCCCGACTTGGAAATATATCGCCGTTCCTTCATCGTCGCTGGGTCAAAATCCTGGAACTCCCTTCCTAACAGCACTGTGGGAGAACCGTCACCACACGGACTGCAGCGGTTCAAGAAGGCGGCTCACCACCACCTTCTCAGGGGCAATTAGTGATGGGCAATAATTGCTGGCCTCGCCAGCGACGCCCACATCCCATGAACAAATAAAACAAATAATGTTGTGCCTACCTTGTTAGTTTCCCTGGTAAATACTGAACCAAAATAACTATTCTATATTTCTGCCATTTTGCTGATATTACCTCAGAGTTTATCTTGTGCATCCCTTAGTGGCCCAATCCCTATTCTGATTTTTCTTTTGCTATTTATGTGTCTGTACTTAGAGAATGCCTTTTTCTTCAGTTTCAGTTTTACCCTTATCTCTTTATTCATCCATGGTGTTTCATTATTGGCTAGTTTGTTCTTTTTTTTAGGAGGAATATATTTCTCCTGAGCTCTATTGATCACCGTTTTAAATATTTCCCACTGCTGTTCTATCTCTTTGTCTTTCAAAATTTTTTTCCAGTTTACCTTCCCTAGTTCCATTCTTATCACCTCAAAATTAACTTTTTTCTAATCTATTACTTTGGTCTTTACCTTACTTATGCCTTTCTCAATCATGATTTTAAACCTTATTATGTTATGATTGCTATTGCCTAGATGTTTCCCTACGCTTACTTCTTTTATCTGCTCTGGTTCAATTCCGATTACTGGATCTAGCAGTGATTCCTCTCTTGTTGGGCTTCTCATGTCCTGGGTAAGAAAGGAGTCCTGTACACACTGTAAAATCTCCATTCCCTTTTCCCCTTTCCCTAGCTCTTCTTGCCAGTTTATTTGGGCGTAGTTGAAATCTCCCATGATTAATATTCAATGTTTTTTTACTGATTTCATAGATTTGCTTACATATTTCTTCCTCCACTTCCCTTCCACTATTAGGTGGTCTGTAGAATATACCTATTAATGTGATCGATCCCTTCTTATCCTTTGTCTCAATCCATATGGATTCTGTTTGTATCTTAATATTACTGTGTCCCTTTTTTCTATTGACAGTGTGTGGTCTATAATTAGTACAGTTACCCCACTACCCCACTTCTTCGTTCCCTATCCTTTCTAAATACATTATATCCTGCAATATTTAACTGCCAGTCCTATTCTTTATGTAATCATGTTTCAGTTGTCCTTACTACATCTGGCTCCTCACTAAGAATTATTGCCTCCAGTTCCCCCATTTTGTTTTGGATGCTCTGCATATTGCTGTACAGGCAATTTAATTTGTTTAATAAAAGTTCTTCTCACTCTATTTTTAACAGTCATTTTGTACATGTGTTCTATAACTGTATTTGTTCCCTGACCTTTATGTTACCCTTACTCCTTTCCTTGGTCTGACCTTTACTCTCATCTCCTATTTCTTTTATCTTCAGACTTGTTATTTTCACCAGATCCGTCCTCTCATTTTACTAGTATAAAGTCCTATCCACAGCCCTATTTATCCTTTCTGCTAGGACACTGGTCCCATTCTGGTTCAGATGGAGCCCATCCCAGAGTTACAGCTCCTTCCTGTCCCAATATTGCTGTCATTGTCCCATGAAATGGAACCCCTTCTGCCCACACCAATCTTTCAGGTACGCAATCACCTTCCTGATCTGTTTATCCCTATGCCAATTAGCACTTGGCTCGGCTAGTAATCCCAAGATATATATTTACTTAATACTGTTGCCTCTTGGTTTAAATTACTTAGCACATCCTTCCCCCTCTGCACCGAATTCCCACTCTCACCAAATTCCCATCGTCACTTTGTTTAGCAAATCACTGCATTTAGTAGATTCACCCAACTCTCAGCAAGCTCTGTGCCTAAAGCTTTTGCAGATATCCTTCCAATATATACCTTCAGGAACACAATAGTTACAACTGGTGAGTCAACTCCCAGCCACAATAATTAACAGGTACCCATTTACAACTGATTGACTGCGAACTGCCACTGACTTGCCTCTTTTTAATAAACCCGTTAGGAGACACTGGGTTGTCCCAGTGTCATCAACCCAAAATAATAGAAATCTAACAAAAGTGCTGCCTTTTGAGAGGGACACAAACAATAAAAACCCAAATCATACCAAAGAAAAAGGAAACTTATCAAATTAATTCATAATGTTGTTGCCGGTGTCAATTATATACTGCAGTCCCTGCGGTGCCCACCGGTCGCGGAAGGCCTCAAGTGTACTTGCGGACACCGCTTGCTCCTTCTCCAGGGTCACCCGAGCTCGGACAAGACCGTGGAAGAGAGGCAAGCAGCCGGAACGATTGCCCCTACGGGCCGACTCTAACCTGGACCTGTGGACAGCCACTTTGGCCAGGCCCAGGACCACACCCACAAGGCGGTCCGCCGACTTGTCCGTCCCCCTCCTCACCAGGTGGTCAAAGATCAGGCGCATGGGACTGAATTGCAGCCAGAGGTTGAGGAGCCGCCCCTTCAACTAGTGAAACAGGGGCTGCAACCTCTCACACGCCGTGTACATATGAAACACGGACTTATCCAGGCCGCAGAAATCACAGGTGGCTTGGGGGTCCATGAAGTGACTTAAAAGCCTATTTGTCGGCACTGCTCTGTGCAACAGTCTCCACCCCAGATCCCCAAAGGTGCAGGGGAGGACTCTTGCATAGGGAGCCCTCCATTGGGGACCCCGCCTCTGCCGGACGGCAAGATGGCACTTGTCCGGACAGAAGACAAGGGTGAGGAAGTGGAGAGTGTGCAGGAGCAGCCCGTACGGGAAGTCCATCTGTGCAGAGTGAAATGGTAGAGTGGCATTCCGAGAGATGGCTCCAGTTGTGAGGTGGAGGTTCCCAAGGGAGGATTCTCAAGAGATGAGAAATTGTGTCCGAACGGGGGTTAGATCGGACGGGATCGCTCCACACGCTTGAGCCTCCTTGACCCACCTGGTGGAGTCAGGGCCAAGTGCGATATTTAGCACCTCAATGACTTTGGCCATGGGCCAGATGCTGAGCCAGGACATCTGTTCTGCCAATGTCTCTGGCGGCATCCAGCCCGCTCCTCCGCCATCCAGTACGTCCCTGACTCTGGTTACCTTGGCAGCCGGGGCCCTCCTCTTCGCCAGCCACGTGTCACCGAAGCTGACCACACGGAGGTGCGGATTCCTGAGCAGCAGCTCCCGTAGGATGCCGCCAATGACTTACAGTTTTTTAAAGTTAGAAAGAAAACCATGTTAAATTTCAGTTTGATAACAACGCACTTTCTGTACTACTCATCCACTACTTACCAGTGAATTCCCATTCTCACCAAATTTCTATCGTCACTCTATTTCCTACATTACAACAGTGACTACACTGCAAAAAAGTACTTCATTGGCTGTAAAGCGCTTTGGGACGTCCTGAGGTTGTGAAAGGCGCTATAGAAATGCAAGTTCTTTCTTTCTTTCTATTTAGCAAGTAACTCTGGTAGATTCACCCAACTCTTGCCAAGCTCTGTGCTTAAAGCTTTGTGCTTTTGCAGATATCCCTCTAATATATACCTTTAGAAACACACTAGTTACTTGGAGGAAGTTGGCCAGGACACCCTACACTTCCTCACATGGTATCACAGGATCTTCAACTTTTATTCAAGAGATAGACAGGACCTCATTTAACATCTCATCCAAAGAATGGTGTCTACAATAATGTAATACTGTCTCAGTAGTGCACTGGAGTGTCAGCTCAGATTATGTGTTGGTGGGAGCTCAAACCCACAACCTTCTGACCTGCAGGTGAGAGGCTACCAACTGAGCCAAGCTGACTCGATGTACGTGTTACCAATTTCTGTGAGTATATTTTTTCTCCTTCCCCTATTTTAAAGATTAGCGCTGAGGGCCCATATGGAAGGAGAGGAGGCCATGACCAGGCCCTCTCCCTCCCCGCACTGACCAGGAGGATTTACTGTTGCTGCCTCACAGCCTACTGCCTGATAGTCCCTGGGGTTGATGGAGATAGCAGCGGTAAGTAGGGAAATGGGATGGTTTGCCTGGCCCTACCTGAGCGAGCTGGTGGTGTCTATCCTGGCGGGTACTGGAGGAGGGAAACTGAACTTGATAGGGATACAGAGTGGTCGGCCTCATCGCCTGATTTTTGCTCCATTTACCACCACTATCCTATATGATTTTGGGGGAAAATCCAACCCTCTCACTTAGAGAAGCCACAGGAAAACATTAGCTCTCTCAATGACTTGGGGGCAAATGCGCTCCCCAGTGTAATACTGAGCCATACAGACCAGGAAGGTCCCATGTCTGATGCTTCGTCCGGCTGACCTCAGGTAAAACAGCAATTAAGGTTGCCACAATTGGCCTCAGCCAGGGTTCCCAGGTGTGAACATCAGGTTAGGGCAGGCACTGGCTCAGCTGTGAAGTCTTCTATGATTGAAGAGCCAGTTGATTGTCCACGCTCACACATGAAGAATGACTGCTGATGCTAGTATCTCAGCAAGAATCAGCAACTTAAGGAAACGAGAGAAGGAAACTGGGCAAATATCTAAACATGAAAGTAAATTAAATTACGCAACTTTGAAAAAAGCAAATGAATGAGAAATGGACCTTGCTCAGCAAGTGTGGAGCAAGCCCAGGGATGTCACATAGCTGTATGCTAAACTGTGGGAATATCTGTAGGGACTTTTGTCAGAAAGTTACAGTGTAACAGACTACTACTGAAAATGCAGATGGACCATATGGAACTATTTTGATGAATGACTCCCCTGGGCTATTACGTAGGTTGACACGGTGTCCTTGGGTGTCTTGGAAAAGAACATTGTTACATTGGCAACTTTCTGCTACAATACTGAATCAACACAAAGAACAAGGGAAAGAACAGAAAGAATGAAAGAGAAATAGGAGAATGAGAAATACAGAAAAAAGGTCGACAGAGAAAGGAAGAGAGGATAAGAAGGAGGAGATGTCTATCAGACACTAAATGGAACAGAAAAAGTTAATCCAGAGCACTATTTCAAGATAGACAAAGGGATCTAAATTCAAGCTGGTAGATCCAGGTCTGGTGTCAGGAAAGGACTTCTTCACACAAAGCATGATCAGTATCTGGAAACCCCAGTGAGGTATAGGAGGGAAACATTCTGGAATAATTGAAGAGGCAGTTGGATGCTGTGATGGAGGGAGAGCGTGGGTTTCCACGGAAGGAGGAGTTAGATGGGCCGGAGAGCCTTGCTCATCTGTACTTATCTTTGTGTGAGAGAAGAGTACTGGAGCCCAAGTTCAGATGTAACTTGATGTTGTGGTCATGTTTATGTTTCTGATGTGAGGCCTCAGGAACGCAACTGGAGACTATAACTCACCCACCTAGGACTTCTCCAATGTTGACAGCTGTGTGCTAAGCGGTGCTGCACTTAACAAACCAGTGGCCATAATCGCTTTCTCTGCGAATATGGTTACAAGTATCGCTACAAAGATAAATACACTAATCCTGTGCTTGCAGCAAGGAGCCAGACTCAAAGGGTGCGCCAGACGGAGATGGGGCTGACTCTCCGACCCACACTCTCTTTGAGTGCGGTTTCTGCTGGAAAAGCAGGTTCGGGGAATTAACAACAAATCAGGGACCTCGGCCCAGTGGCTTATCTCACAGACTAACCACACGGCACTATAAAAATCTGAAAACAGATGCCATGACTCAGATTGAGGTGGACTGGAAGGTGAGGGACCTGCAGCTTCTGAAAAGACCTTAAATCAACTTTATAAAAGATATTAGCATTTAAAAAAAACTTTTTAAAAACTGTTGTAAAATGCAGTAAAAAGTAATTAACAGCATTTTGCATATACACTTTTCCACTGAAATGTCTCAGGAAGGAAACAAAAAAAAGAAAGCAGAACTTTGACGAGGAGAGGAGGACCTTTCAGGCCCTCTTGGACAAAGAGGAGCGGAGGTGAGAGCGGCTGCTGGGGATTGCAAGAGCGAGGGCGCCCCTCAAATAAGCCAGGTGGCGCGGAGGGTGGTGGCATTGAGCTACATTTATGTTGAATCTTCCTGATGAGAATTTCCAGTTTTTTTGTTCTCATCTGCACTTACATAGATGTTGTTTGTTGACTGTTGGTTTTTGCACTGTTGCACTGAATAACAGCTCCATTGTTTAAGTTTCAATCTCGCCTGACCTTCCTTCTATTTGCGCCACCATGGGGAATCAGTCCACCGACACACCTCATTCCTGATCCACCTCCATTTCGCTGGTGGAGCTCCGAGGTGGGAGGAGGGGATGAGGGCTGGGGTGGTTACCATTGTCCAAAAGCCTGAACCGCCAGCTGCTCTTTGGCCACCCTGCCCGCTGCTGGCGTGCCTTCCCCTTGGGTGGGGGGGGGCATGGGGGTTGCCACCAGACCATCCAGGTCAAGATCCTCCAGTTCCACGGGCTTCTCATCTTCCAAGTTACGGGTCAGCCCTTCCTGCAGGAACAATTGCCACTATGCTTCGGGAATACTGTAGAAACCCTCCAGGCATGTCCAGGCATCAGAAGCGTGATTAAAGCCCCCTGATTGTCCTCTCCACCACCTGTAGGTTAGACACCTGTGCACAGTTGTACCTTTCCTGTGCTGCCTTGTTGACGATGCTCAAGGGTGTCATCAGGGTTCAGTGGGTAAGCCTTATCTCCTACAATCCATCCACCTCCTTGCCCCTCCCTGCTGAACAAGTCATGGATATTGGAGTGACGAAGAACAAAAGGCATCATGAGCGCTGATGTTCAGTCCCTTCATCCTATCCATCACCTAGACCTCTCCCGCAACATTGCCCGCCTCTGCCCCACCTCAGCCCCCCTGCCACTTAAACTCTCACCTATGTCTTTATTGCATGTAGACTTGGTTTGTCCAATGCCCTCCTTGCTGGCCTTCCATCATTCCCCCTCCATAAACTCCAACTTGTCCAAAACTCAGCCAGCCATTTCCTGTCCCACAGTAAGTCGTCATTGCCCATCCCCCCTGTTCCCGCTGACCTTCATCAGCTCTCTGCAGTGCTTTAAATTGAAAATCCAGGTCCTCATCTTCAGATTCCTCCATCGTCTTACTCCAGCCTGTTTCCTCAACCATCTCCAGCTTTATATCCCTCCCGCACACTTCGGTCCTCTGACGCTGGTCTTTTATGCATTGTCCCATCCCTTCGCCCCACCATTGGTTTCACAGCCGTCATTTGCCTCAGCCTTACTCTCAGAAATTGCCTCCCAAAACCCCTCTGCTCTTCCTTTTCTCTTTTCACCTTTAAAAGCCTTCTCAAAATCCATCTTTTCAATCAAGCTTTGTCAGCCCTCCTAATCTCTCCTTCCATGGCTCAGCATCTATTCCCTTATCTATTTCTATTTGAGAAGTGTCTTGGGATGTTTTTTATGAGTGCTGTATAAATACAGGTTGTTTTTGTATCTAACCTCCTTCCCATTACGCATGCACCTGCTTCGAGAGTTTAAAGCTGGCAAACTCTTGGCAAACCAAGAAACTGCACAGTACTCTCTCCACACAGGTGTAGTCGGATCAGAAAGACTGAGTTTCTAATGCTGAAACTTGTACTTGTGTATGGTGATGGAAGGAAGAATTCACCTGGTCTCTAAGTGCAAGTGAATTTGTGAACATTTCTTCCATCTGGTGCTTCAAGTGAATTTGTAAACATATTTTAAAAGACCTCGTTCCATAGAAATACCAAACAGAGGACCCTTGTCAAACACCTTTATGATGTTGCTATAGATAGAGACCACAGGAATGCTCACCCCCAGGTGCCATATTCTCTGTAATTCGGCAGATATCGACAGTACTTCTTTTGAGAAACTGCTTATATAATTATGTTTCATGTTGTGCTATTGCTGCAGGACCCTCACCCAAATGGCCATTCTTTATGTGTGAGTCTAGATAGTGAGTTATCATGAGGGCCATCACTTGATGTCCATACATATGCTCTTTCCAGTGGGCTCACTCAATGGGGATCAGGAGCAGCAACCCTGGCTGATTTTTCCCTTTCCTTGCCCAGGGTCCCAAAGGCTAACTGTACCATCCCTACTGCTACCCGAGCTGAGATGAGCTAACTCAGCTTAGACCAGACAGTACCATATTGTACAGTGCATTTACTAACAGAGCCATCAGGAGACCAGATAAACTTAGCTCAGTCAGGGCAGTATTAGTAATATTGCAGTTATGTGGGTACGGTAATGTTATGGTATGGTACTGGACCAGCACCCCAAAGGTCGTAAGTTCAAATCCCACCATGACAAATTGCGAAATTGAATTTAATAAATCTGGTAATTTGTGGACTGGCACCAGAAAGAGTGCCTATGAAAGCTGCCAATTGTCGTAAAAATCCCCAATTGGTTCACAAATGTCCTTCAACAAAGGGAACCTATCAGCCCTACATAGTCTGGCCTACACGTAATTCTTGTCATACACAATGTGGTTGACTCTTACTAGCCTCTGGGTTGGCCTATCAAATCACTAAGTTGTCAGAGCAGATAGATGAACCCTTATCAGTGTTACCCACATCCTGAGAACAAATAAAATCAATATGGAGTGGAAAATCAGCCAGGGTTCTCATTACTGTGCAATAAACCTTGTTGGAAAATGAGTTGCTGTGGTGTCAGGTGAAGACTGGTTCAGGCTCGGTTGTGCTGTCCAAGAGTTCAAATATGGAAAAATTTAGCAAAACCTTCTCTGGAACGATGTTGACAATCGATCATTAAGCTTTTGACCAAGCAACATCATAGAATCTTACAGCACAGAAGAAGGCCATTTGGCCCATTGTGCCTGTGCTCTTTGAAACAGCTATCCAATTAGTCCCACTCCCGCGCTCTTTTCCCACAGCTCAGCCTCACTTGTGGCAGTGTGTTGTAGAGACACAGATCACATGACGAAAACACTTACAAGGTCTGATAAGAGAGGTATAAATTTAACTCTTCACTTTTAGGAAGCAGTCTCGTTCTGATGAGTCTATAAATTATTGTTCATGATATTAGTGGTCAATGCTTAACATGTTGGTACAAGGCTCCTTTGTCCACTGTTTTAGCTGAGGTGTTAACCTGGTTATTTTAAATGCGTTGTTGGCTCTACTGGAATAGCGCACAGGGAAATACCACATCAATGTGACAGATTCCTTACGGTGCTTCAGGTGAGCATTAGGTGGAATTTTGGAAAACGAGGCGGTCACAGCGTTTGGAAGATAAGACTAAATTATTCTTGAAATTAGTGGGCTTCGGACGCTCCTGGGCTAGCCTGATCACCCATGAGAGTTCGGAGAGGAATGTTTAACAGAGGACTCCTGAATATAAATCTCTGTTTCTTTGCCTCTCCTAGGAGATGGGAGGAAGGGATGATTGAAATCTGACAAAGGATGGGGGCAAGATGTAACAGTCTGATGGCCTTTTCTCATCTTGGATGCATAAACCTAAAACGTGTTCATCCATTAATATCTCAAACAATAATTTTGAGCCTAGAGTCTGGAATAAGAAAACAATTGTCATGCATTCCCCTGGATGATGAAGTTGTGGGTCCCAGAAGGACATGTGGTCTACAAGGAAGTGGGGAAAATCTTGCCTGCCTGGCTGCCTTCACCTGGCAACCAGCACGGAAAACACGTCCAAATTAAACTTCCAATCCTTTAGCTTCCCACTTGGGGAAGCAGTGCCATAACCCGCTGATGAGCACTGACAGAGGAACTAGAAAGAACCCATGTGAAAGGGAACATTAAAAGTTATGAGGCAAAGAGAAGTCTTGGGTCAAAGTCAGAATTCAAGAACCATTTTGAAACTTCTTTTTGTAGTTAAAAAAAAATCACACAAAAATAGAATCAGATGGCTAGATGTTTATTTAAAGAAAATAACTTCTCACTGGGTAGATAATTCACCCCAAAAAAATGTTCTTCGGACTCTATCCGGCGACTTCTTAGACACACCAGTGGGAGTAGGTACCGTGTTTCCCAGCTTCCCTTGGTCCATTGTCAGTTATTTTCTTTAGATGTTGAGGTTTCCTTAGAGTGATAAAAAAACATTCCGTCACTGCTATATTCAAGCACACTTTCTCCTTTCATCCTACAGCAGTGCTTTCGTTCTGCCTCTCTGGTTACAATACAGATGATGTCGATGACTGTGTCACTGCACTCCTCAGCTACACTGCAACTCTTCACTATGCTATAGCGCATGAACCACTTCCAAAGGTGTGCCTCACACATTAAATACTCCATGTGACTGTGTCCCGCCCCCCGAGGTATGCTACACCCAAGCAATGACCCATGTGGTCGTAGTTCTACTGCAACCCACTCGCAGTATGCGACAGCCAGTAAATGCCCCATGTGGCAAATACTACCCCACAGGCGTACTACACCCAAGCAATGACCAATGTGGGAGGCTCCCTCCTGACGCATGTGACACACTCAAATAATGCTCCATGTGGCCATACCCATGCCCCTTGCTGTTGCGCTACACCCAAGGAATGCTACATGTAGTCATGTCCCTCCTGGTTCTATTACAGACCAGCTTTACTCAGTATGGCACCCCCGAACTACATTGAAGCCGAGTGGTTGCATCGACCCTCAACTACGCTACACTTCAGGCTCCAGCTCCCAAAGGTCAGCTGCACCCAAGCAATTCTCCTTGTGGCCATACCCATCCTGGCCCTGCTACAGCCTAGCAGCTATTATGTGCCTATTTGCAGGAACATGAAGCTCAGGTTCCATGATAATGAAACATAGGTTCTAGTTCTCTGTATTTAAATAAAATATATGTGATTGACTGATAGTATTTTCAAAAAACTTGACAACATAGTGAGAGGCTGCACCTTCATAATGTATCCTAACAGTCAACAGTTCAGATTTGGCTGGCTGTGTATCCAGGTAGGAGAAACAGCCATGCATTGAATCATAAATGGCTGACTGTGGGCCAATGCACAGTGGCATGGCGTATGAACGCGTTGGCATGGGGAGTACTGTAAGAATATTGGAAATGAGGACAAATTGATATAATTTTCTTAATGCTACTAACCATCATGCTCTGCAGGCTGTGCTGCGTATTTTGCTGAGTGTGCAGCTTATTTTGCTGAATTGTAAACTGTTAACCTTTGACTAGTGACTGACGCTTGTTACCCTCATTGTGAGGCAAGGCAGCTATGTGGTAAAAGAGGAACAATGACCCAAAAAGCAGAACGATAATCTAACAATAGTGATAAGGTGAGGACAAGATGAGCTGGCTAGATTAGTGCGGTCAAACAAAATAGCCACCTTGAAAAACAACCTTGCAAAGGGTCTTGTGACCAGGTGAGTAATGTTAAAACAAGCCGGCCATCTTAAATTCATTGAAAAACAATCTTGTAAATCTATAAGGGTTTTGTGAATAACAACTCCGTATATGGTGTGAGAAACCGGTCAGGGGGCCATAAAAACCCAATGTCTCCTGAGCTCAGCGCAGAGGATCCAGAGAAGGACACACAGCCGTCAGAAGACTCGAAATGACTACGCCGCCAACTTAATTACGAACTCTGCCCATAGATCAAATGGGGTAATATTGTTTCCATCTCTATTATTACTGTCTTTTAATATTAAGTAGTTTTACATGTTTGGTTTGACTACTAATAAATGAGACATTGAATACCATTTGGTGTCACGTCCGAATCTGTCACAAAATGGTGACCGTAGCAGGACGGACTAATCAATGTTTCGTGTTGACATAAAACCAAACATTTAAAAGAAAAAACGTTTAAAAATAGACAGACTTATTTGATCACAAAAGACACGAATTGGTCAAATTCCGGAAGTAAGGTTTTGTTTTAGTATAAGTGATCATGGCAAGAAATGTTAGAAAAGAAACTAAAATAGAAACTAAATGGGTGCAAGGAACCTTTAGAATGAATCTTGAAAATAGTGGAGAAGGATGAAGCCTATGAGACGGCCATAGAATGGGTCGAGGATCAAGTTCAAAATTAAAAGATGAAGGTGAGAGTTGGCAAAAAGACCCTTATGTGGGTGGCTAACTTGTGTGCACTTACCTGTGAGGAATGATTAAACAATTAAAAGAGGAAAATAGGAATCAGTTAAAGAAAACTAAGAGACAGTCAGATGAAAAGAGAAATTAAGAAACAGATGAAAACAAGAAGTTGAAAGAACGTCTGACTGATGTCTTGACCAGGCTGGAGAGTTTGCAGTTGGTGGCTAAAACTGCAACAGCACAGGGACTACAGAGTCAGAAAATATTACAAGAGAGCGATAGACTTACAGAGAAAAATGGGAGACTAAAGTTGGAACTCGCCGACTGTGGAGGGGTTTTAAGGGAAATTATGGGCTTGATATTAGCAGGGCGGCGGGTTCTCAGCAGGGGGTCGACTGGGCGCGTGGGTAATGTGCCCAGTGAAATCAGGGTGCTCCGCATGGAATCGCAGGCTAATTGGAGCCACTTACCTGTGCTTCCAGGTTTCCCGCTGGTAAGCTGCGCGGCGGGCGGACTGCGCATGCGCAATAAAGGGGCAGTCCTCCACTGACTGGTGCTGCAGAAAATAGGAAAAATTACAGCATGGAGCAGCCCAGGGGGAAGGCTGCTCCCAGGTTTAATGATGCCTCACTCCAGGTATCATTGGATGGGGTGAGGAGGAGGGGGAGGACAGAGATCTTCCCCCGGCGGGTGGGAGGAAGCGGCCTGCCTCTGCCACCAAGAAGGCCTTGCTCGAGGTGGCAGAGGAGGTCACCTGCACTACCAACATATCGCCCACCTGCATACAGTGCAGGAGGCGCTTCAATCACCTAAGTAGATCAGCCGAAGTGAGTACACTTACTCATTCCCCGCCCCTCCATCCGCCACATCACCGCCCCCACCCCACATCTCCTTCTGCACTGCCAACACTACTCTATCACATTACTCCTCACACCCACTTAAAGCTCATCCTCATCTTACCTGCACTTACTCACTTCACCAGTACTCATCCCACCACTACCACTCAACCCAATCCTCATACAATCTCATGGCTCTATCTCATACTCACCCTCTCATGCATTTCTTTCACGGTCAGCCTCACTCAACCTGCCACTACCTGTGCTGCAGCCACAGGGCATGCATCACATATGTGCAGTAGGCAGCGTAAGGCAAACGTGTCGTGAGCATGAAGGGGATGCACAAGGGTGTTTGAGGGTTTCTCATGGTGTTTACCAATATTTGATTTCTGATTAACTCACATAACATATTATATTGTCACCACTACTGCCACGTCTTTGCGAATCTTGTCTGGTTTGTGCAATAATGCCCTTTCCTGAGGACCACTATGAAGACCCACAACTGATGCCACTTATTGTGTCACTGCAGAGTGGGTGTAGGTGTATTGGCAGGGCTCTTTTGTGCAGACGACTGAGAGACGTCGGCGATGTCCCCGGTGGCACCCTGGAAGGATGCGGAGCAGAAGTTGTTGAGGGCAGTGGTGACTTTGACAGTGACAGGTAAGAAGATGGTGCTCGGGCCAGCTGGGAGCAGCTCGGCATGAAGGAGGCTGCAGATGTCCACGACTACATGTCGAGTGACTCTGAGCCTCCGTGTGCACTGCTGCTCAGAGAGGTTCAGGAAGCTGAGCCTCGGTCTGTAGACCCTGTGGCGAGGGTAGTGCCCTCTGCGACGCATCTCTCTCTGCGGTTGCCCTCCCTCCTGCTGTGCAGGTGGATGTGTCACAGCACTGTGATGTGGAGCTCCACCTGTCTGAGGTGGATGGCGTGGCCGGCGAGGCTGGTGATGCTATTCGCCCTCCGAGGAGGTCATGACTACAGCTATGGCGGCCCCCATCAGGAAGATGTACATCTGAGGGGGTCCGCAAGGTTGGTAAATGTGTCTGGACACCGGGGTAAGTGTGCAAGTTGGTGAATTTTATTGTTAGGAGGAGGGTGGTGGAGGCCAAACTTTGTCTAAAGTGACAGAGTGGCTTCCTGCAATGAGTGAGGGTCTCCCCCCCACACCTGTCAAATGGACCTTTGCAGCTGCCACAGGCTGACAGCTGCAACACGTCCATTTGAGCTGGGAGTGTTTCCCCCAGTACGGGAAACAGTCTCAGTTAATTTCAAAATCCCAGCCCTCCTAAAATATCAGATCAATCAGGTCTGTAAACGACCTGAAGTACCTGTTTAAGTACTTTAAATGGCACCCCGCCGGCTTTAATTGCGGGTGGGAGTCCCACATGCGGGGGTTCCGCGCGCATGTCAGCGCGTCACTGGGAAACCCAGAAGTGGGCGGGTTGGAGCCGGGCTCCAGACCTGCCCCGGGAATCCCGGATTTTCGCAACCCCCCGCCATGAACGCACCCGCTTGCGGGTGCGAAAATCGAGCCCTATGTATCGACCCATAAATTTGGTCGACCACAAACCGTGTAAGTTAATGATCCAGGAATTTCGGGCTGACGAGGCTGGTGGCTGCTGTAACACGAGGGGTCATGGGAGGAACAGAAGTTTGTAACAAGAGGTGTTTCCGATGTCAGAAAATGGGTTATTACACTGTAGGCTGCTGGAGTAATGCAGTGCCCACCACCCCCCTGGCTGGAAACAATGAGGGAAATCGAACCATGACTCTTCAAAAACCAGGAGGAGTGGAGCAAAAATTAGTTAAATTAATAACCCTCCTGACTACCCAACAACAGAAACAGATACAGTTGAGAGTTAAGAGAAAGAGTGTCTGTACAATGACCCAAGCAGGTGGTGATGGAGACGAGGTAGACGGGGAAGAGTTGGCAGAGAAGGCTGCGAACTATCGCTCCCCAGACAACACAATGATGCAAGGAGCTGATGATGAGAGTAAAGTAGATTTTGAAGGCTTAGATGAGGACTACGAAATAGAAGTCACGGAAGTCAAAGAATCATTTAAGCAAACCCAAAGCGAGTTACATAATAAAAGACCAGAAGGTAGAGAGGCAGTCGTAGAGGTTCTAGAAGGTGAACCGAGAAAGAGACTAGAACTTCCCGCTGGTTCCCCCGTACCCCCTTTCCATTCACTATACCGCATTATTCCAGCAATGGAGGAGAAGGAGAAAACTTTTAAACAGGAGAGCCAATACAAACCTGATAAATGGTCTTTCCCACATGAGATTTTAAAATCAGTACAAAATTAAGTTAAGTAGGAAACATTAGAGATTGAAAATTCAGATGAGAGATAAAGGATAGATGATTTAAAACAGGGTGAAAAGGAAAGATTCTGTCTCTCCTGGTGTTACAAGTTACTGAATTTTTCTTTAGTTTTTAGTGTACTGTCTCTTTAAGTGTGTTGCACTCTGCAGCATGCAGGCTGCAGCTGGCAACATTTCCTCTTTTATCACAAAACTGAAGCAGCCTTTGTTGTCCCATTTCAATCGTTGTGTTTTCTAAGCATAGTACCACAGTTAAATGTACAAGAAGAAATCAAAAGAGCTTGGAGAATTATTATACATTTACAGGACTATGTTCTATTTTATGTCTGTGAGATTTGAGATCTAAGTCGATTGTTTTCTTTTCAATTCGGCAAAGTTTCTTTAAATTCAGTTGCAATCTGCCTGAGTATGGAGCTGCAGTGATGAAGCTGGCTCCGCCTTCCTTTCAGTCAGTACCGCAGAGAAGATTTAAAATCATGTTGCCTTACAGTTAGTTCCACATTTGGGATGATTTTGACCCTGTGGGTCTACAGCCGTCCAACAGGGGAAGTTAGCTGGTAGCAAAGTACAGAGCGTCTAAGACAACAGACAGTTGAGACATCAGGTCAGGATTGTATAGGGTGTTCTATTCCAAGTCTCCTAAGAAAACGGAGTGCATTCTCCACAGATGAAACAAAATGGACAATGGGATATTAATTTCATTTATTATTGGGGCGCATAATATGATAGAGACTTAGAAACTGTAAAATGTGCCATAAGTGAATAACGTCCAATTTATGGTATTGTGGCGAATGCGCACAAGAGACATGCAGATAAAATGGGAACGAGAGGTAGAGAGTGTTAGATAATACAACAGGGGTAGAAACCATACCAGAGGAAGGCATCTACAGAACAAGTCAATTACATTCGGATGCTGTGGGATGGGTAGATGCGATAACGGGGTATTTGGAACAGGAATGTCAATTTGGAATTGGGAGACGCTGAGACTGTAAAGAAACAGGTGCATCATTATGAACATGCGTGGGCCAAACTGGTCGATGCACCAATCCTAAATGCAATAAGTGAGCCAGCACAGGAAGAACGATGTACTGTCTATAACATACACAACATTGCCAAGTTTTTCACTCAGCCACAGGATAAAATAAATGAGATGATATACAAGGGAAACGAGCGAGCAAAGGGAATAGGACGGGCAACCATTTGTACTTTATTTTATTGATCAAACACTGGGATTTTTGATGCGAGTCCAAGATATGTTAAGGGACTACGACTTTGTCCGTTCATATTCTAAGGGAAATGGTGAAACAAATGTGGCAAGTAACATTCGCGCCAGACAAGTGCCAGGCAATGACCATCTCCAACAAGAGAGTGTCTAACCACCTCCCCTTGACATTCAACGGCTTTACCATCGCCGAATCCCCCACCATCAATATCCTGGGGGTCACCATTGACCAGAAACTTAACTGACCAGCCATATAAATACTGTGGCTACAAGAGCAGGTCAGAGGCTGGGTGTTCTGCGGCAAGTGACTCACCTCCTGACTCCCCAAAGCCTTTCCACTATCTACAAGGCACAAGTCAGGAGTGTGATGAAATACTCTCCACTTGCCTGGATGAGTGCAGCTCCAACAACACTCAAGAAGCTCGACACCATCCAGGACAAAGCAGCCCGCTTGATTGGCACCCCATCCACCTCCCTAAACATTCACTCCCTTCACCACCGGCGCACTGTGGCTGCAGTGTGTACCATCCACAGGATGCACTGCAGCAACTCACCAAGGGTTCTTCGACAGCACCTTCCAAACCTGCGACTTCTACCACCTAGAAGGACAAGAGCAGCAGGTACATGGGAACAACACCACCTGCACGTTCCCCTCCAAGTCACACACCATCCCGACTTGGAAATATATCGCCGTTCCTTCATCATCGCTGGGTCAAAATCCTGGAACTCCCTTCCTAACAGCACTGTGGGAGAACCTTCACCACACGGACTGCAGCGGTTCAAGAAGGCGGCTCACCACCACCTTCTCGAGGGCAATTAGGGATGGGCAATAAATGCCGGCCTCGCCAGCGACGCCCACATCCCATGAACGAATTTTTTTAAATGTGAGGGTTGAAGTTCCACTGGTATCATCAATCCGTAACCTGGGATACGCTTCTATTCACTCAATGGGCTGAGTTAGGGATAAGAATAAAGCTCGATTTTTACCCTATTCTTCCCTATTGTGGATGTTATGACCCAAGTATTTACCGAATTGGCAGAACCACATTCTGTGGGATACTTAGAGGGAAAAGTGTAAAGGCAAAGGGTAAACTTGCTTAAGTTAACGCTGTCTGACAGGACAACTGCATCATAGAAGGTACCCAATTTGGATTGTTGTGTCAAGCAGGGGAACCGATACCTAGGCCAATGTGAATGTTTCCCTGCACGCATGCCTGAGTGCAGACGTGATCTAAAATTGGGACTAATGTAATTAAAACTCTAAAATGGGAGGCGCAGGAAAAGATAAAAATTCCATGCCTACGTTTATGAAGGACCATGAACAAACTCCGCCAGTCCTTTTCTTAAAACCTGGGACTTTCTTTGTTCTGATATAACATCCCCCGTCTGCTATTTCATTCCTTTAAGAAATCCCTCTAATTGCTTGTGCATTGTTTTATCATGTTCCCATTGCCACTATGTGAGTTCACCTAAATCTCTCTCCGATTGCGTTTAGTAAAATTGTGTACCATTTCCTTTAGCATGATAAAAATCTACATACATTCAATTACTTAAACAGAAGACAAAAGATACAGAAGGAAAAGTTTAACAGAGCAGGAATAATCTCTAACTGCAAATTATAACAATCTTCTTGTGGTTGCATCACCACAAGTTCCTGTGCTCAGGATGTTGAGGTCAACAGTAGGACCTATACTGCTGCCTTGGCTGAGATCAGCTGACAGCATAGTCTAGGGATTGAACTTCAGCATCTTGTTACTCTGCCCACCTCAGTATCACAATGGGTGATGCGTTTATCCACTGAGCCATAAGGGAGCTACTGACATCTGGTCATCCACTTTATACCACATTTCTAAACAATAGGAGAGATCTATGACAGAAAGAAACCACTGCTGCAACCATCACGTTGCAACATTGGGCATCTATTGCCCAAGTGCAGAGGTGCAGAGAGCCTTAAGCCCGTTAAGCCCATTTATTGTGGCCTTTTTGTACACGCTTTATCCAGATGCCTTTCTTCAACACTTACAAAAGGAGTGCGTTCACCAAATTTGGTCCAGAAAGTCATTTTGACTTGGTTCTTATGGCCGGTTCTTTCATCGTAAGTATGACAGCTGACGAATGGTGGACTGTACAGGTGAAGGCTGATTGCCGACTCTGTGTGACTCACATTTTCCACCCGGTGCAGGCCAATGGTATCTGTGGTTTGGGGGAGGAAGTATGCATCAGTTAGTTAATTGGAGTAACTTTTCTCTTTCCAATTTTTTAATTTTCTCTCTGCGCTGGGATGTGGGCATCATCTGCCCTCTGGCACCTCACGCATGTGACATTGATCATGAGCAGGCTGCTCAATTGCAAGGAACATCGTAGCCAAATGCAATATTGTCATCACCTGATGCCCATGCACCTTCCAGCAGGGGTTACTGGTTAAAGATTGGATGTGCTAACCCTGACTGATTTTTCCTCTCCTCTGCTACCCTGGCTTAGTCACATAACTCAGCACTGACTGGCGATTGAATCTGATATCTTCTTCGTCTCTGTGAATTATTTCCCTGTTTTTTCTTTACATAAAACTTGAACTGTGCACCCAAGCCAACATTTCTCATTCAGCTAATACTACCAAAAACATCTGGTCATTCATTCATTTGCTATTTGTGGGATCTGGCTGTTTGCCCATTGGATGTCCTGTTTGACCACATGACAACAGTAATTGCAATTCAAAAATAATCCATTGGTTGTAAAGCACATTGGGATGTGCTGAGGTCATGAGGAAGCTCTAAACAAAAGCAAGTTCTTTTCTTTAAACGCAAAGTGGTTGCAGTTACCACCCTATCTGCAATGGCTACGAAGTTCTGTAGCTCAGATGGTGCCTTTGAACAACTGTCATTGAAGAATTGTCAGAATAGGTTACCTCGTATCTAATTAACATTTGTGTCACTGTAAAAAGACCATGGTATTAAAATTCCCTCAGTTCCCTTTCTTTGAGACATTACCCGTTTTAACACATCTGTTAAAACAGCAGAGAAAGGGATTTCATATGGATGTTTAATGAATTTATGAACACAGTTTCAATCGTGTTCCTACCCACTTAAAAAAAACTCAACAATTTGGCGGACTTTGAGAGAAAGAATGCGGGAGGAGGAACAGAACCGCGGGGGCTGGGAGAGTGGGGAATAGAACCGCGGGGGCTGGGAGAGTGGGGAATAGAACCGCGGGGGCTGGGAGAGTGGGGAATAGAACCGCGGGGGCTGGGAGAGTGGGGAATAGAACCGCGGGGGCTGGGAGAGTGGGGAATAGAACCGCGGGGGCTGGGAGAGTGGGGAATAGAACCGCGGGGGCTGGGAGAGTGAGGAATAGAACCGCGGGGGCTGGGAGAGTGGGGAATAGAACCGCGGGGGCTGGGAGAGTGAGGAATAGAACCGCGGGGGCTGGGAGAGTGGGGAATAGAACCGCGGGGGCTGGGAGAGTGGGGAATAGAACCGTAGGGGCCGCAGGAGATCGGAGCAAAACTGCAGGGGCCACGGTGGGAGAGTAGGGGAGGAGAAGGAGGGGAACCAGGTAGGACATTGCTGAAAAAAAAATTAATTTTACCTTAAATTGATTGGAAAAGCAGAAAAAAACTCAAAATCTTCATAAAGATAAGTCCAGACACTGGGAAGCCATTAGGCCCATTTGGCTCATAGTAACCTGCATTATCCCGATTACAGCACCTAACTAGCTCTTTATATTTTATTTCCAGGTATTGCTCATTCTTTGTGAACAAGTGTTTCCTGACATTCGGTCATAAACTTTCCTTTTACAACCTATGTATAAATTTCATTACAGACATTAAGGAAATATTTTGGGATTTCAAGTAGCCTTTAAACCAAAAATGCAAATTTTGCAATAATGTTGCAGGTGTTGGTAACATTGAGATTGATCAAACACGAGGATCCTTCATATAATTACTTCCAATTCATTTAATTAATGTAATCTCACCTCTAGCCTCCAAACTCTTTCGCCTTTTTTGTATCTATTTTATTAATATTATTACAGACATTCCTTCTCTGAAAATTTTTCCTTCATTCCTTCTTTCTAAACTTCAAATAAATAGTCTTACATTCTCTTCTTCCTCCCTGCATCATCATTGAGTCAGAATAAAGATGCATTGCAGCATCTCCTACACTTGGTGGTGATACCTAACTACAGCATCTCATCATTCTTCGCCTTTTCTGCTGCTGCTTTTAACCTAGGTGGAATCCTGCACTATGGGCCTTGGGCCTCCATCTAGATTTCTCAAGATTAAAAAATTTAGAGCCATTGTCATGGAGCTCTTGATGAACCTGGCTTGCACAGTGCCTGACCTTGGAGGACCCAATACTGTCATTGGCTGCAGAGTAGGAATAAAAATGACTAGTGGAGGAACGCTTAATGTGGCAATAGTCATCAACAGGTTAAAGCCGCCATCAAAATAATGGGGAAAGTAATGTCATTCGAAATCTTTAAGCGTTCTTCGTCCAATGTCAGCAACAATCATTTCAAGACTAACATTTCTCAATAAAATGAGTGCTCACCACCTTAATAGGCACATGAATACACACGCACACAATTCTCTGGTGAACTCCACTTCTGATGTTCACCTTATCCATATAAATGTCAATCCACAGGCCTGCCCTGCTAAAGTTGGATATTTAAAGCTAGGTTTGTGTTGGACAAGTTCATATTACATTTGTAGGGGTTTGTTTGAAAAAGAAACATGGGTTTTTAGTTTAATTTAACTTCCAGTGTTAGTTTCGTACACTATTTTTGCATCTTTAGATTTATTTTTACAAGAGTTTCCTCCAGTATTGTTGCTTGCTGCTGCAATTTGGTTGCTGTAGTTGGGAATTCCTTTGGGAGTTCCTACAGTGCTGCACACACACCTGGACCAATCCAATCGAGCAGTGGAAGTAGTAAGCAACTTTGTTACTAGCAGGCTTAGAACTACAAGTGTAGGATATCTGGCAGCTTCGGTCCTGGTCAAAAGGGATACCTGACCTTACTGAAGAGAGCCTTACCATTGATGTAGGTGCACTGATTTTCATGAAAGGTTTTCTCCCATTGCTTGGTCAGCTCCTGGTTCTTGAGCTTGACATCTGGCCAATTAAACAGTGTTTCTTTCAGCTGTCCCTGTAGTAGCTTCAGGAAGCAATGTGAATTGGAGTGGTCGTGGATACTGCTGCGGAGCAACCAGAGGAAAGACACTCAAACATAAAGGACACTTCTTTAGAGATAACAAATGAAAGAGAGTCGATAAACTAAGCATAGGTCAGAAAATTTTAGCTTTGCCTGAGATGCTTAAATTTCAAATAAAAACAGAAGTCCCCAAATGCTAGTGAGTAAAGGCTCTGCCCAGGGTGGCACTGAGCCATGTTGATGCAAAGGTCCCAGGTTCTATTCTGGTTTGTGCTGAATTGGCTGATCAAAGCCAAAATGAGCAATGGGGTTGCTACATATGGCCTTAGTGACCTTGGGCTAAAAATCAGCCAAGTTCCTGCTCCTAATTGCTATCCAGTGACTGATCCCGCTCATGTGGACTTTGGGTGAGAATATGATTGGTGTCAGATCATGTTCTAAGAGCCTGCTAACACTCACGGTCCAGGCAGACAAAGAAAGAATGGCCACTTAGGCAAGAAACAAAGCAGACTGCTCCAAAAGGGGTGTAAACTTGAGTATACCTGAAGCACAACTGGGTGAATCATCCATAACCTAAACATCCATCCCCTCCACCACCGGCATACAGTGGCCGCAGTGTGTACCTTCTACACGATGCACTGTAGCAACTTGCCAAGGCCTCTTCAGCAGCAGCTCCCAAACCTGTCACCTTCACTTCCTAGAAGGACAAGGGCAGCAAGTACAGGGGAACACCATTACCTCCAAGTTCCCCTCCATGTCACACAGCATCCCGACTTGGAGATACACCTCCGTTCTTTCACTGTCATTGTGTCAAAATCCTGGAACACCCTACCTAACAGCACTGTGGAAGAACCCTCGCCACACGGACTGCAGTGGTTCAAGAAGAAGGCTCACCGTCACCTTCTCAGGGCAACTAGGGATGGGCAATAAATGCCGGCTTTGCAGCATAAAGTTAATGCTAGGTGGCGGGGTGGGGGGAGTGAGGGTTTGAAAGAAGATGCTGGCATTGGGGAGGCCAAAGGATTCATTGGGGGCTCGGGGGAACACTCCGTCTCCTCCTGACCTACAAGGAATCTTCAAAGAAGTTAAATGAAAGTATTTACCTGCTAGCTACTCTGGCTGTCGGGTTTGGCCCTATACAGGCCTCCCGATTTTTTGAGTTAAAATTGCATCGTGGCGCCAATGACATCATCGTAAAATTGACCTCTGCCTGTCTGGTGTTGTCCACTTTCCCCCACTTCCCCACCCCCTCCGATTTCTTCCACGACCCACGATCTCTCGTTCCCTCTTTGATTCGTGGCTCCTTTCACTTCCGACAAGCAGCCAGCCTGTCAATCTGGCTGCCTGGCACATGGGAAACCAGGAAGCTCAAATACTCACCTTTAATTGAGTTGCGATCGCAGATTGCGACGCACTCATTTGGCTTCCGGGCTCCCCACACGAATATCTACGGACGTGTTGGGTTCCTGGGTCCGAGATAAAATCATGCCCCATATCTCTCATAATAATCATGTTAACCAGGTGATTACCTGTAATGGGTCAGAGAATCAATCACCAAGTACTCCATTCAGTTTCGACATTCTCCTTACATCGTCTCGCTCACTGA